>NC_141153.1:21190416-21345000 GCF_053477565.2 Lygodium microphyllum
TCATACGAACAGTGATTGCATTGGCTACTACTAAAGGCTGGAAATTGCAACAGATGGATGTTAAGAATACATTTCTCAATGGTGATTTATCAAAGGATGTTTATATGGATCAGCCTAAAGTGTATGTACACCTTGATTTTTATCATTATGTATGCAAGCTGAAAAAAGCATTGTATGGGTTGGAACAGGCTTGGAGACCCTAGCATGCAAGGATTAGTAATTACTTACAGAGTTTGGGATTCACTGTTGGCACGGCTCATCATGGTCTGTTTACGAAAAAGATAGGTTTGGTAGTGCTGGTTATCTATGTTCATGATTTGATAATCACGAGTGATGATGACTTGGGGATACAACATGTTATGCAAATGCTGAAATCTAATTTTTTGATATGAAGGACTTAGGTGAGTTGAAGTACTTCTTGGGTATTGAGGTAATCAAGGCTGAAAATAGTTTATGGCTGATGTAGAAACACTATGTCATGGAAATGCTGAAGAAATATGGCATTACTGAATGTAAATAGCTTGATGCACCTCTTGATCAGAATGTTAGGTTGGACATTAGCACTGCAGCTGAAATTGATGATGTGATTATGGGCAGGCATATGGTTGGAAGCTTGATCTACTTAACCATCACTAGGCCTAATTTGAGTTATGCTATTGGGCTCATAAGTCAGTTTATGCAAAAGCCTAGAAAGCCACACTTGGATGATGTTAGATGGATTATGTAGTATGTAAAGTCCACTATAGATCATGGGTTGTTCTATGAGAAGGATAAGGCCCTGAAACTCATTGGTTACACAGACGTGGATTGGGCAAGATGCTCATATGATCGTAGGTCTATGAGTGGTTATGCTTTTAGCTTTGGAAGTGGGATGATTAGTAGGAGTAGCAAGAAGCAACCAATTGTTGCATTGTCTAGCACTGAGGCAGAGTACAGAGGTGTTGCATTGGCAGCATGTGAAATTGCATGGATGCTCAAGCTTATGGCTAATTTGGACATACAAGTGGACGCTCTAGTGACATTATTTTGTGACAATCTCAGTAGTGTACTTCTGGCAAGAAATCTAGTATACCATTCCAGAACTAAACATATAGAGGTACACTATCATTTCATTCGTGAGATGGTTCTTGCAGGCAAGGTGGATCTTATGCATGTGAAGACGAATGAGAAGGTAGTAGATATCTTTACCAAGTCTTTGGGTAAAGGTAAGCTCAGTCAATTCCGCCAGCTACTTGGTGTACAGGTTTTATCTTGAGCTTGCGGGGGAGTTTTGAGACTTCAAGCTCTTGTGTGTGATCGACAGTATCTTATTTGTGCCCAGTTGTACATGTGTGGGACATTTAATAAGTCGGGTTAGTCGGTGTGACCTAAGTAGAGTTAGTCATGGTTAGTTAAACCTAGTGTATGACTTACACTTGGGTAAGTGAAGAAGTACAATGAAGCAATAAAAACAGGAATAGAGAGAGAGCATGATTGAGCTCTCTATGTGTCTCTCCTCAATCCATGTCTCATTTCTAAACACCTTTGGCCCCTTTGCTCTTCACCCTCATCACGGATCTGCTACTTAGGAAAATTGATAAGGCTATCCAAAGAGGGTCTATTCAAGCCTTCCCGCTACTGTCAAATGGTTCAACTAATGCAATTCAGTTTTTTGTTGATGATAATGCATCAATTTTGGAGGCTGACCACCATTCTATCAACAACTTGATGAATATTTACATGGAATTTTTGGAACTTTTTGCCTCTAAAATAAAATTTTCTAAGTTGGAGCACTTCTAGTTATCTTGGAGTGGCCCGAAGACTTGGGTGATGCAGCTGGGCTTTAAAGTAGTCAAACTAGGTGAAATTATGAGGTATTTAGGGGCCCCCATAGGAGTAGACATATCTCTAACCCAAAGATTCAACAGGTTTCTGAAGAAATTCCAGGACAAAGTTAAAAAGTGGATGGAAAGCTCTTTCTCCTTTGCGGGTAGAATTACATTGATTAAGACCTTCCTCTCATCTGCAACAATGGTATACATTGGCTCATTGATGCCTTTCAACAACTTTGCTTAGGACAAAATGAAGAATTTGATGCGAGACCTTTTATGGTGTAGAAATGGGGAGAGATCTAAGTCTCAAATCAGCTGGGATCTGATCATAGAAGATAAGAAGAACCGGGGGGTGGGTTTGAATGTTTGTCTGCTAAATCCCTTAGCCTATCTCTGGTGCTTCTCAAGAGGATGGATGCTTGTCAACCTTGGACTGTTTTACTAAAGTTTTGGATTGAGAGGGCTAAGATTCGGAGTGGTGTATGGTGGAATCTTTCTTGGCAAGACATTATTTCATGTCCTCACCTCAAGATATCAATTAAGCAACTTGACATTGCTCAAGCTTTGGTTGCTAAATGACAAAAGCTAATCACTGAACCTTCATGGCCTTCCAAGGGCCCTATGCATAGCGATTCTTCACTTTCCAAAAGTGTGTGGCTATCTCCTTTTGCATATGACCCAGAGTGTGCCTCAGTACTCAAAAATAGTAGATTGGCAAAATCATTGTTGCATGATAAAGGAGTTAGAAATTGGGACAATCTATGGGACAATGCCGAATGCTCTTGGATGCAAGCTGATTCGATTCAGATCAGATATGGGTTGAACAATAAGGAGTTTGATTTTTTATGCTTTGTTTTGATTCATCTAAAGCCATCATGGCCAACCTCACTATCCAGAAAAGATGATTCAGTATTAAAGGATATTGTTAGCCTTATGGGCAAGCCGCTGGCTCACTACAAAATCTTTGCGGAATGTATTGGTGCCCTCCACACTAGCATCTTCCTCTCTGTGCAATGCAGGTGGAAGAAAGAGTCCCCTATGGCTAGCTTTAGGACTTGGAAGATGAGACTTAAAAGACTCTAGAAGGCTGCACCATCTCATAGATTGAATGTATTTCGATGACATCTATTGCTTAAGAAGCTCCCTCTCAAATGTTGTTTGGTTGACAATCTCCAAATATCCCCTCTATGTCCTTTTTGCAAGAGAGCAGTGGAGAGTGGAGACTGATAAGCATCTCTTTTGGGATTGTGTATGAGTGAGGACTGTTTGGAGGAAAGTGAAATAGTGGCTTAGACAGTCCAATCTAAATGACATGCTTTGCTTTTTATTCGGTGATCAAGGCTTGCTAGATGATGATTCTTGGAGATTGATTAATCTACTATCTGCCCCCATCACTTTGAAGTTTATTTGGTCGACGAGGAATGCATGTGTTTTCATATCTTGCACTAGCAAAAGTCTTGATGGTGATGTAGGTTCACTAAAGGATGAGTTTTTACTAGTCTTGAAGCAACTCAAGGATTCGCACTAGCTGTTCAAGCTGTTTCGCAAGAAACTCTTGGATTTGGCTTAGGCCACAAAGGGACATAACTCTTATGCTGTAATTATCTTTGCCTCTTTTGACGGATATTAATATTCGCACGCAATATAAAAAAACATATTTGTGTGTGTGCTTGTATTTATAAAACATAGGTTATAGGTACACACACTTATGTGTGTGTGTTTTTACATAGACGTAACATAGGTTATAGGTACACTGATTTTTGAGGGTCTCATTCACACGAAAAACAAGGCACGTATGGGAGACTGTGGGGGGTTGGAATGGTACAGAGATTGAATGACGGATTGTTCAGATTCCATGCGTGATTCTATCGAACAAATAGGGTGACAGCCCGCACAAGAAAACGTAAAATCGGGCTATTATTATTGCCACGGTATGAAGCTCGCTTCCGGCACACGACATATATCTACATCTATTATTTATATATATATATATATGTGTGTGTGTGTGTGTGTGTGTTGGGTCGGGGGGATCGTCAGCTCAAATAATCGTTCTTCAGTCTCGTAACTTCGGGAGTTATTGAAGGCGATACCAAATCTTCCCTCCGTCCCTTTTTATAATCCCATAGACTTATTTTCCCGAGTTAAAAGCTCAACTTCAAGGAGGCTTTGTCTGGACCCGAGGAGTTTGTCTCGAAAGGACCAGGCAAACCTCAGGTTAGTCAAAATCCCTTTACCCCTTTACAAATTACCATTGGGGATGCTTGCAAAATCACACAGGTGAACCGTATCATCTATCATCTATGTGTGCGTTTTGCCCAAAAAAGGAAGGAGATGCCATGCATCTATCATTGGGAGCAGGGGGGAGATGATGATACCATCCATGTGTGCGTTTTGCCCAAAAAAGGAAGGGGGATGCCATGCATCTATTATTGGGAGCAGGGGAGAGAGGGAAGAGTAGTGAGCTTTGGAGGAAGATTATGTTCACACCCTAGGTTGGACCCTTACAAAGGTGTTGCAACAAATGCGGGGCGTAGGGTTGGAACACACACACACACCCGTGTTAACCCACACCTGAACCACTATGCCAATGGCCACAACCCCCTTGGATTACCGTAGGTTTCCACACTTTAAGAAGGTTATGTTCCCCCTAAGTTTCCACAACAGTTACTACCAAAATGCAAGCAAGTTGTGCAAGCCCTAGGGAGATACAAGACCTATGATAGAAAAAGCTTGAGTCTTGTCGGCTATCATAAGGATAGTAGTCAATTAGAAAAATTTGGTATACCAGGAATGGTAGAGTGCAAGGAGCATCTGGATTTTGTAGAGCAGTTGAGATATCAAATGCGCCTATGAGCCTTGTCTTAGGGAAGCTTAGTGCTCCCTTTGTAAAGAAGGGCAAATGAGTCTATAAAGTAACCTTGAGCTTCTTGAATTCCTAGATGCCCTCATCTTTCTTTTGTTTTTTCTGTTGTGGCTGCTTCTTCATCCATCGACTCAAACTTCGGTTTCATTGCCCTCACCTAAAACAAAAATTCAGTGTTAAAAGAGTGAATGGAACCAACAATTACCAATCACAAATTGCTTTATTTCTACATGTCCACACATGCCATAGGTATAGGCTTCTAAGCCAACTGGTTGATGGGAGGGATTCCATAAATCTCCCCTATTAACAAGTCTTTCCTAGATAGGGTGGTTGGGTGAAATGTAGAATTAGGATTTGCAAGAAGTTCAACACATTAGTGTTGGTTTTATAGTTGAAAAACAAGTGAGGAATTATCGTTTCCTCATTTTTGCACCTTGGGCATAGCCCATTTCCTATTCTAACCTTTTGGCTCTGCTATTTGTCCAAATTGCTTTAAGGAGAATGAGCCATAAAGAACAAGAAGCTTTGGGTTGAATACTTGAGTCCTAGATCATTTGGAATCTATAAGACCAATAATGAGAGTTGTAGTTTAGTCCCCATCTTTAATTTAGCTTATTGGTTAGTTTATTGGTACTTTTCTTGAGCTTAGGAAGATGGAGCAGAGGCTTCTCATCATCCTAATAGACCTATCATGTGTAGAGTTATAAGTTCCTGTGAATTGTTTCACAAGGGTAAGGGCCCCATGAATTACTTCCAAGTTGAATTAATCGTAGCTCATCCCCTTTCAGATTCTATTGCTATGTTAAAAAGGTCCATGCTATTCCACTCATGGAGCTCATAGTCCCAAATGTCTCTCCATCTCTTTAACCCTTCCTAGCAAATTTTAGGCCTTTTATATCTAATCAACACTAACCAGAGCATGGAATATGCTATCCCATATGAACTCTATGCACTCAAAGGGAATGTGAAGTTTTGAGTCGGAGAAAGCCACGTTAGCTCTTTATAGGAATGCCAAGTTGTCCATAGGCTTTTAGTGATATTTGGGCAATTTTTAATTGTGAACTTGCTTTGGCGAAAAGCTATAGTTATAGGTTCGTGCTCCTTCCATCTAGTAATATATTTTACTTGAAACAACTGCTTAGGACCAGCATAGTCCAGAGTCCTGCTCTTGTAGTGACTAAATGCTCTTGGAATCCATTTTGTAGCTAGTCTATCAGCTACTAGCATCATCATGTTTAGTAGATTTAATCCTCCTTTTGCTTTGGTTTTTGTATAGCCATCCCATATGACCTTGGGAATTTTGAATTTCTCATTGTTGCATGACCATAGGAAGCTTCTAGCTAAGCTTTCTAGATGCTTACCCCACCTTGGAAGGTCTCCACCTAGCAGGATAAGAAGTATATGGTTGAGGTGATTAGGACATGTTTCAATACCACTACTCTCCCTACAAAGGGAACTTGTAGATCTTGGAGATATTCTAATTTCTTTTGACATTGCACAATCCCATCTTTGTTTTAGGTTTACCCCAAATCCCATTGGATTCCTAATGGTTTGAATATTTGGCATTCGTCTATTGGTTTACCCCCTTCATGTAATAGCCATTGAGGAGGGGGGTGTAAATAGAGTTATAGTTCCATTTTTGGCCAGGTTCACTACAGACCATGAGACTATACAAAAGACTTTAATGCAATTCCATAAAGAACTAATTGATAAGGGATCATTATTTACTATCCCTTTGGTGTCATCAGCAAATTGTTTGAGCACCATGTCAATGTTATTAGGGATTTTGATCCCTTCTAAACCTACCTTCTCACTTCATTTT
Organism: Lygodium microphyllum; assembly: GCF_053477565.2. Classification (NCBI taxonomy): domain Eukaryota; kingdom Viridiplantae; phylum Streptophyta; class Polypodiopsida; order Schizaeales; family Lygodiaceae; genus Lygodium; species Lygodium microphyllum. The sequence goes on from NC_141153.1 coordinate 21,196,913, forward strand.
CTATTAGCCATCACAATGTTTCAGTTGAGATTGAAAATAGTAAGGGTGCTAAAAGAAAGCCCTATCTTATAGATCTTTAAGAGGGGAAATAGAGTTGATAGGTCATCGTTGATAACTCTTTTTGCACTTGCATTACCAAATAAAGTGTTAACATACCTGAAGAATGTCATGTTGTGTCCCATGTCATATAATGACTAGAGAATGAAGCACCAGTCCAGCCTGTCATAAGTCTTATCAAACTCATTTTTGAAAAGTCTTGTGAGAATATTTAAACCCCTCTCGAAGTCCTATAATTGAGTTTAGTATAGAACTTCCTTTTATGAATCCCTTTTGTTCCTTCCTAAGCCAACTATCTAAATGGGGGACTAAGTTTTCTAGCCAAGGACTTGGAAAATATATTGTATACTAAAGACAATCATGTAATTATCCTTGGAAAAGATTCTATATTGTCTCAACACATCAAACACCTTTCTCATGTGGGATAAATGAATCTTTAATGATTTACTATAAATGAGCGTATTATCAAAGAAGACCAATAAAAATTTGAAAAGAAAGGGATGAAGTATCTTATTCACATAAGACTCTAAAAAGTGGTTGGGGCATTCATCAAGTCAAATGACATCACAAGAAAGTGATAAAGCATTTTGTTAGTCCTAAACGCTATCTTTATCTCATCACCTCTCTCATCTTGATTTGATGATAACCCGACCTCAAGTCTATCTTTGTGAAGAATTTAGCCCTCCTTAAGCTCATCCAAGGGATCATGAATACGTGGGATAGGGCACCTATTCTTTATGGTAATCTTATTCAAGTCCCTACAATCTATATACATATGAAAAGTACCACCCTTTATCTTAACTAGTAACATTTGAGAAGCATATTTGGAAGAACTAGGTTCTTTGAGTCCCATCTCCAACAAGTCTTTGATCTACTTGGCCACTTCTTCTCTTTCATACTAATTTGAAAGCTTGTAAGGGGGTTTATTAAGAACCTTTGAGTTGGGCTCTAGGTTGATAGGGTGATTAACTACTCTTTTTGGAGGGAGAGTTGTGGGCACCTAAGACTAATCCTTGTGTTCCTCCAATAGATATTTTAGGGTTGCATCCCTTGCTAAATTCTTAGGCTGATCCATGAATTCCTTATCGAGATGCAATACAAAGATTTGAGACCGCATGTTGAAATATCTCTTGAGTTGGTTAGTAGTGATAAGATGAAAAATATGATGTGTAATGAATCCCCTCTACTAAATTATCGTAGCTATCCATCACTTATAAATTCCATGTTTAGTTAAGATAAATCCAATGTGATCTTACCAAATTGCTTTATGAAAGCTTGTAAGGGGGTTTATTAAGAACCTTTGAGTTGGGCTCTAGGTTGATAGGGTGATTAACTACTCTTTTTGGAGGGAGAGTTGTGGGCACCTAAGACTAATCCTTGTGTTCCTCCAATAGATATTTTAGGGTTGCATCCCTTGCTAAATTCTTAGGCTGATCCATGAATTCCTTATCGAGATGCAATACAAAGATTTGAGACTGCATGTTGAAATATCTCTTGAGTTGGTTAGTAGTGATAAGATGAAAAATATGATGTGTAATGAATCCCCTCTACTAAATTATCCTAGCTATCCATCACTTATAAATTCCATGTTTAGTTAAGATAAATCCAATGTGATCTTACCAAATTGCTTTATGCAATCATATCCTAAAACAACATCAATAGGGTCCATTTCTAGTGCTATCAAGTCCACTAGTGCTTCATAATTTTCAATAAGACATAGGTAAACCTATGAGAACATTTGAGTGGGTGCTTATTTTCTCATCCCCATTGGTTACTTGTACCTTTATTGGATACTGAAAATTTGTGGGCAGATGCTTGAATTGATCCATGGTTGATTTATTGATTAAATTGTGGGTGCTCCCATTATATACTAGAATGAAACCATTCTTCTCGTGATGCTCCCTTGTATTCAAAGTGTGCTTAGACTCCTAGAACTAGTCCATGCATCCATTGAGATGGAGTAGGCTGAAGTGGCAACATGAGAATAGTAAATAAATGGCACATGCCCCTCGAGATAAAGGGAAATCCATCAAATAGATCATAAAACTACTCTTGACCATGCTTCTTATCATATTACCCAAAATTTAGCATGACTCATAATTTCTAGATCCTCATCTTCATGTTCAATGATAAACATCTTCATGTTCAATGTCCTCAATGATAAACATCCTATTAACTTTGAGCTTTTCTACACACATTTAGAGGCATGGTTTTCTGTATATTCCTCTCCATACTTAAAGCACAATTCTTTTTCCTTCCTTTCCTTGAATGGGTCCATGGGGATGAACTTTTAAGTGCCTTGAGGGGTTGATCCTTTAGATTTGCTATCCACTTGTTTATTATTTTTTCTTCCTTTCCTTGAATAGGTCCATGGGGATGAACTTTTAAGTGCCTTGAGAGGTTGATCCTTTAGAGTTGCTATCCACTTGTTTATTCTTTGTATTAAAGCAGAAGTCCTTTTTCTTCCTTTCCTTCAATAGGTCCATAAGACCTCTTTGCTCCAGTCCATACCACTACCTAACTAGATTCTCTTTCCTAATCGGGGATACAAAAACTTCAGCCATAAGCACTTTGAATGCTTTCCAGGATTCCACTAGCTAGTTCTCTCTCTTCTTAATGTACCAGTACCAAGTATTGATAAACCCTTCCAAATGTAAAGTGGCAAAGTAAAATTTCTAATCATCACTCCTAGGAATATATCGAAGTATGAGTCTAGAATATCGTCTCTTAGCCCCATTCATGGAAAGGTTGATGTCCATTAATAAGCTGATCATGATTAGTACATATTTGGCCTCCAAAACTAGATGACACCTTTCCATAGGGCGGCTAAGAACTTTGTGGGCATCTATACCTAGGCAAAGGACCTCTTTGCAATTAGGAATTCAGTCCATGCACTTGAGAATTTTTCCAATTGGTATTATCCATATAGTCCTCATTTCATTGAGAAGTTTTTCCTACCTTAAATTGACTATTGGGCATACCTCTCCATCCAATAATACCTTGGCCTTGGGAATTGGAATTAATGGGTTGAAGTGGACTTTTGTATCACTTTTTAGTTGATATTTATATGCATTCTTCTTACTTTCCATTTGTGTTTTCATCAATTGAGTGAATAGTGACATGATTTTGGTGTTAGATTCCACAAGCTTATCAATTGAAGCCTTCACTAGAGCATTGAACTCCACAAGTCTGTCACAATTGAAGACTTTGTTTAGCTATTGCATGGAACATTGAGAGGAGAGAGAAAGATTATAAAAGAGAGAAAGTTTAGAAGAGAGAGAGATGGTTGCCAGCCACCATGAAAGGACAAATGAGGAGCTTGAGAAGGTGAAAGGACATGATGTCTTATTCACAAATGTCATTCACACCTTTTATACTTAGGTGAATGTGTAACTAAGTGTTATTCAAATATTTCCCTTCATTACACAGTTAGATAGGTTGTCTTTGTTGTCCCTTTTGTGTATGAGTTTTATAACTCTTTACTTCAAACCAATTGGAAGGGCACCAAATCTTATAGACTCTTTCCATACTTGGAGAAGGGGGAGAGTAAAAAATTCTTGTAATTCCTTGTAGAATTCATTTGGAAGGCCATCTAGTCTTGGGAATTTCCCATTTGCTAGACTATAGATGGTAACTTTTATTTCATATTTGATAGGTCATAGTGTTTAGAAGTGAGGGATTGTGGTACCACTTTAGGTTTGATTCTAGCTATCACTTTAGGTTTGATCATTATTAGAAAAATAAGCAATCACATTTACAAAGGAAGAGAGAAGATTTATTGAAATGTATGATCTATCCAATGATCAATCTTTCCTTTCTTGTTGTTTGAGCTTTCTGATTATTTAACCATGTGAATCTAATGTCCTCACTTACATCTACAAGTCCATGAAAATATTTGAGGTCCATCCATGAGTTCTTCTCAATACTTATAATGACTTGTCACTTCATTAAATGCCTATCTTCAATGCTTTCAACCATATTAAAATCTCCCACAACAATGATTGGGCATTGGAGAGTCATTTGGGAGGTCCATAGTTTCTTGGGCATTACTTGGGGCATAAACAAAGTTACCACCACAAAATCCTCTTGTTCTTTGAAGTGAAATGAGAACCACATGTTGTGGTTTTCTATGGTTATAGTTATCAAATATCCCTTGATGTTAATATGTACCCCAATTATTGCTTCCACACTTTTGTTAGTATGATGAGTATTAAACTAGACATACTCATTGTTGATGAGTCTCATGTTTTTATCTAGATTCTCTTCTAAGACTTTGACTTCCTGTAAGAAAGGACATCAAAGGTTATTTTTTGATATCTCAACTCTAATGATCTTGGCTTTTCTAGGGTCTATCAGCCCTTTACAAATGAGAGATAGTATTTTAATGGATTAAATCATGAAAATGATTATTTCTTATTTTCTCCTTTCCTTCCACTCTCTTTGTTCTTGCTTTCATTTTCTCAAAATTTAGAGTATCTTTTTTTTATATTTTTACTCTTCATGTCATTATCAATATTTTGGGATCAAAAGAGATTTTAGGGTTATGAAACTAGTCTTCAATTTATTCATTCACTTCTACGCCCTCTGTTACTAGATCAAATTTTCATTGATATCTAAATGATTTACTTCTTTTTCTTGGGACTTGTCCATAAGTATTTTCTCATTCTTAGAATTTGATAATAAGCAATTTGTATACTTGAAGTTCTGTTCCATTGGTTTGGATACATCTACTTCATCAAGGACCTCTGAGAGGAGAGGGAAATACCTTGCTATTGTCCTCCCCCCCACTACCCCACCCCCACCCCAAATTGTTGTATTGGGATTATTGTTTCTTTTCCTTTTTTATGCATAGTCTTGAACCCTTCATCTAATGATTTTTTTGATTAGTCAACTTTTCCTAAAAATTCCTTGGGTCTCAAATTTGGGCAATCTCTAATGAAATGCATGATTTTCATGCATTCAAAGCAAGAATTAGGTAGGTTTCTATACAATAAGGCATGCTTAACTATGGCTTTACCTTCCATGCCTGAGATAATTTACCTTCCATGCCTGAGATAATAAGAAATTCTGGTAGTCTTTTAGTTATATCCATATCTATTAACACTTATCGATATCACCTAGGATTGATCAAAATTGTGGATGAGGTTTCTAGGTACTTTAGGAAAATTGTGGATGAGGTTTCTAGGTAGGTCAATTAACTCTATCTAGATAGGTACTTTAGGGCTTATCAATTCTTGGGTTCAAATCAGGTGTCCATTTGAACAAAGTTAATGTATAATCTATTTATCATCCATTGCCCTATGCCTAGTATAGGGAGGAGCATTTCCTCAAATTCAAATAGGAAGAAGAAAAACTTATTTGGTATATAGTTTATTTCACTGATCTTGTAGCCTAGTGATTCCAAATGACTCTCGATCCATGCATGCATAAATAAACTTGATGGGGCTTTGGGCCCATGGTAGAGACATACCAGTGCCCTCTTCTCAAACTCTTGATTCCATAAATTTAAACTTACTGTTGGCATAGTGACTGGGATAAGGTATTCATTCTCACTTGATGGATTCATTTGTAATTCTTGTTTCCCTTGAGACAATTCATGAGTTTGCCTCCCTACACATTAGGTTGTCTAGCTTCAAAAGTCTCTCAGTCTCCAGTTCTCTAGGAGACTCTTAATGGTTTGTTGATATAGGGCACGATTGATCTACCAATCCAACATTCTTAAGACCGCTTGAGTGAAAGTGATGGGGTCCAGGTCCCTTTTGCACTTTCCCTCAATCCTAGATCCCTCCATTATGAGGAATAATATTTTGCTAGATATTGTAATTGAGAATGTTAGTATGCTACTAAACACAAGAGGTAAACAAAGGGTTAAAAGAGGACCTTAGAGAATTGACAAGTCTGTAATTTTTATTGTGATAGGACATTCATATTGACAACATGATGCCTTCAAGAATTTTCCCAAACCATACCATGTAAGCCATCATGGCATCTTGTGGTGATGGACCTTCCCGTTCCTTGAAGGGGAGAGATATTGGTAGCATTTTCCCAAACCTTGATCACTACTCACTAACACTATATTAGGGAATTTGGGAATTCTCATATACTTTGGGAATTCCCAATATAGTTGATATTTGGCCACATGATCAATTCATGTCCCCCTACTTGAAAGTGGGGTCCACCCTAATTACTATATAGGTTGTCTTTCCAAGTCCCACTTTGAAGCATGGGTTAAGGTTTAGCTGTATGGACAAATCTTTACCCCTTATTTGAAAGTGGGACTTGGGAGATTCCCAAATTCTCTACTATGGTGTTCATTGTACTTGACAATGAAAAGCTAGGGAGGGGGTTCCTTTGTTGCATGCAAGGAAAGATGCCCAAATGGGAGAGTTTCCCATTGAGGGGGATTAAACTTTGTCAACAAGAAGCCGATGAGGAGAACCTCTTCCTAGATCCTTAGGAAGAAGTACTTGATAAAATGCAATAGAGAGCTCTGTAGCTTCTTAAGTTAAAATAGCTCCAAATTCTCTAGATAGATAAGATGTCTATTTTGTATCTTTTGAGACACATGATCACAAGGTTAGACTTCATGTACAAAAATTCCTAAATATGTACCACTTTAACCTCCTTTTTTAATACAAATTTAACATCTTCGATACACTAAATGTCTATAAAGTAACTACAACATCTAACATCATTTTTGTAATAGAATTTTGATAGCTTTAAAAAAAGAGGATGATGTGAACCTCATTTATCCAATTCCTTTTACCCTTTAAACATCATCATTGCATATTTGCAAGTTTGTAAGCTCAAGTTGTCATTTTTAATAAGAGATGCAAAACCTATAGCGCTAGCTTAAAAGTTTTAATAATGAGAAAAAGAGTTAGTATATTTATCCATCAATATAATGTTTCCATCTTGTATAATGGGAAAAGCTCTTGGCAAAGGACTCAATCCTTTTAGCTATAAGCTTGGAAGATCATGACTTTTACTTGCAACTATGAAGAGCTTATTGAGGTTATTAATAAAACTGCCACTCATAATAGGAAAATCTCCACATTTCAAATTTCAACTCATTCTTGAAATTGCAAATCTTCCTATAATGGTCAAAACCTTTAGATATTCTTCATCTAAGTTTCCCCTATCTCAAGATAATATTTGCAAGAAATAGAAGTATGAAAACCCCCATTAAATTCATGATTTGTATTAGTTTGTTCCATATTAGGTTAAAGCATAGTCCCAAAATACATGCGTGATTGAATCACTCTCTCTTTTGCAAGGATAGAAAGGAGAGTTCTACACTTGTTTGATTTGGAATATGGACCTTGCGACCACAAATCTCCAAAGCATTATGTTGTACTAAAGAAGAAATAACATTCAAAGATCTTTCAAGCCTCTTTTTTAAGTCTTAAAGAGTATCTTAAGTCCACACCTTTCCATTTTTCTATCACTTTTAGAATCTAGAACTTGTTTACACTATAAAAGTAAACTATTTCTTCTAGTTCCTTAAGGGCTTCTATCCCACATTCTTTAAGAACCTAAAGTGTTTTTGGCCAAAGGTCATAGAGTTTGGGCTTATTTGAATATATTTTGTCTCAACGGCCTCAATTTCAAGCCAAAGTACATGATGCAATGATGAACCTCGTTTTAAACTACCATGCCACCTGTAGAGGTTGATTATCTTTTTTTAGTAGTGGATTGCATTTGAATTGTAGAAGGCAACACTATCCTCGATCCCATATGCTTGTAAAACACATCCTTCCAAGCTAAACCATGTCATATTCCCCTAATTTAACTAATTCGGAACGAAAAGATCCGTTTCTTTCGGCATGATAGTATTCTAGTTCCTAGAGATAATAGCCCACAATTGAGTAAAAGCCAACCTTTTCAAATTTCCCAAGATCAACTAACAATCTAGGCCCAACTCCACCATCATGCTTGGTTGTGGTTAGTAAACCCAATGAAATAGCATACCATTACCCTTTTCTCCCTAATGGATGAGATAAAGATTCTCTAATTGACTCTAGAAACTCCTACTAAAGGGAAAGACCATTCTAGGAAATTACATTAAGGAAGTAACTCTAATTGGCTCTAGCAACTCCTATTAAAGGGAAAGACCATTCTAGCAAACACCATTATGGAAGTAAAAACATGCTTGATCACAATCAAATTATTTGCTACTCCAACTTTTGAACCATCCCAAATTTTAAGTTCCACCATGAAGTTTTCAAGCAGCCACTTGAATCTCTAATTTGTTGACATACAAAGGCCACGAGATATCCTGGATATCTCTAGATGCGCAACTTTGTGATATTTGTCTAGTTGACTTAACCAATCGAGAGTATCATTCAAATCAAGCATACAAAGCTCTATATTCTCCTAAATCATCATCGAATGAATTGAAATCTCAAAATAGCTCATAGATCTACAAGGATTTATTTACCAAATCTAGTCAAAGCCATAACATTAGATTTCTCATTTACAAAAGCTTTAGTGCAAAAAATGCTTCTATAAATGAGTTAATACTTCCAAGTATTCTCATTAAATCTTATGGGCCATGTTGCAAAGAATGGTCGAGTAACCAAGGAAAAGGGGAGGGTGCAAAGGTGACATATCTCCCTTTAGATAGCTTAAGTTGGAATTTACTTGTATAGTAGCTCTTTATAGAAATAATAGTAGATGCATTCACAAAAAGAGTGTTGATCCCATTACAAAACATAGGGCAAAAGACACCCCCTATAGATTACAATACTTTTCAAGATATACTTTCAACTTATATTTTCATATGCTTTATTCAAAATCAATGCTAATAATCACATATGTCACATACATTATTAGAGCACAGCCCATAATACAAATAAAGTTAAGGATAGAATCATGGATCTTCCTTCCATGAACAAATTCAGATTGCCTCTCATGAATCGATTGTTGCAAAACAAGATTCAATCCTCAAAGCTTATTTCTATGTCATGATTTTATAGGTGATTTAACATGGTGAGATGTCTCCAAATTGGTTGGCTTGATCCTCTCAACACCCTTGGGAATTGATAGAATTGAAGACAATCTAAGCATTTTCCCATAAACGATGGTAATTATAAGACATCCATAAATAATAAACTATTTTATTGTGTAAGATGAGTAGAAAAAGTAATCATATTCAACTTACTAAATGATATTTAAAAATAGTGATTTACTTGAGTTTATGAGAACATTTTTATAAAATTTTTATAAATATTTATGTTAATCTTTAATGCTCTTCTCTTGCAATGAAACCTACTCCTTCCACTAGTCTAAGAAAAATTGGGGTATTCGTATGCATCATTTGTATTCATTAAGATTTGGTAGGCAATAGTGAAAAAATTATAAGCACTACTTTCATTAGTTATTGAGTGGTCAAAATAGGTTATGTCAGGTATACTCAATGTGCCACATTCGTAACAAGCCACAAATGATCCATGATGCTCAAAGTTGTAAGGCCACAATGATGAGGAGAAACCATATGTGAGCCTGGTTGGGTCTTGACTTGTATGTTAGATGAGGTTTATGTGTCAAGAATGCAAAAAGGTGGCCTTTTGTGTATCTAACCTTTGGGTTAGATAGATGAATTAAGCTAGTAGCAATTCCACCTCCTTGGCTAGGGGGTTGTAGGGATACAAGCGGCCCTCCTTGAGACAAGTCTAAGGGTAGTGCTCTTGTTTGTTGGTAAATGAAATATTCATTGGCCAAATATTTAAGTTTCCTAATATGGTACATCAAATAGGCCGAATTGACAACCTTTGTGGGCTATACACAATGGAGACACCTCTAGAGCAATCATGGTGTATCTTTCACCTAGTTAGACTCCTTCTAACTAGCCTTAATTTTTTCATCTAATTTGTCTAGATCACCATCTAAGCTTCACAATGGAACCACATTGGTGGAAAAAGCCATCTTTGTATCATGAGATTTATATTCTTCTCTTACCTTTTGGGTACTCTTTATTCCTTGCTTAGATTCTCTACACTATGTCATGTAAGTTTTATAGGTTGTCTATAACATTTTTTGCACATGAATTAGGTTCTAGATTGATTATGTATAGGGATTTTAAACACCTTGTGTTTGTATTGTTTGTTTGTCATTGGCAAGAATTCTTGATATTTCAGTGCATGGAGATTAGATTTTGGATTTTCCAAAATTAATCAATAATAGTATGAGGAGTTATTATTGTCAAGTATATACAAATCCAATGCTTTGATTCATTGTTTGAAATGTTGAGTTGTGGATCAAAAGTTATAGCCATTTGAAGTGATGTCCCAAATGCATAAATTTTTGTATGTGTGATGTATGCAATCATGGATTTGTGTGCTTCTTTTTAGGTTTTTGTTGGATAAATACACCTTGGCTTTTATCCTTCTCACAATCCCATAAGCTACTAATCCATCCCCCACGAATGGAATGATCAATGTGCAAACTTAGTAAGTTATCAAGGGCTAGGCTAAATGGTTGTTGTGTGGTAATAATTGAGTTAAAGTGATGCACATACTTAAATTTGAAGAAAAGGATATGAAAAGTGAGGAAAATACATTGTTAGTTTCTTTCATACATTGATTAGAAGTATATTTGACAATATTTTCTCTTATTTCTCACTTTCTCTCCTATGTTAGCCAAAGAGGGATTTTGCTAACATTATGGAGAACCAAGGTTCCCTTGCACCTTGAAAGAAAATAATAATTGATGGGATGGACCATGATCATTGATGGGATGAGCTTAGCTATTGCTTGGGTGCTAGAAAAACAAGAATTGGTTGCTAGTTGGGTGGATTGATCTATTGATTAGATAGTGTTTTTGAGAATTAAAATGAAAAGTATTGTGGGCATTCAACTAGGTATAGCAATTAGAGCCCACCCTAATGTGTGGTGTACCTTGAAATAGCAAAAGAGTCAAATGTTGGGTCTATAGAGGGCAATTGACTGACTTGATACCTTGCTAGCTACTTAGGATGAGGTGTGCAATCCCTTAGGGTGCATAACTAGTTAATGGGATTGAAAGTCCTAAATTCTAGGTCATTGGTGAAAATAAAGATTGGTAGGTCAGTGGGATGAAACAAGTTACTAATTGGACATTTTTTTTAATTTTTTAGAACTACATGAATGGAAACTTCTTTTATTTTCAATGAAAGAAGATTTGTACATTACTAATTGATATATTGTGGCTAAATGATCATATAACAAACCTTATGTAATAGGTTAATCAATGATATTGTTTGCATGTGTCAAACCAATGTGATAACATAAATTCCTTAGATAACTAAAACTCGCTAGGCAAGTGGGGTAGAAAGTAGGTGGATGAAGGTCTCAATGAGCCCATCCTGGATAGCTAGACCTTTTTAGTTTTGTGGCTTTTATGTTCCTATGTAGGATTATGACAAACTAACCATGATCCTCTATGTAGTAAGATAGAACCCAAATCAACATCCTTTTAGGGGAATGGATTGTGATAGTGTAGGAAAGGGGTTGATGCATCACACCCCCTTGTTCCATGCTCTTCTTAAACCAAGTGTGGTGTTGGTTGCTCTTGTGCTTGGAGGCTTCCAAGTGGTCCCTTTAGGAGAGCTATTAGAGTGTAGTTGTAGGATTAGAATGAATTCGTGATGCTTTGCTAGAACTTATACTCAAAGGCTACTCTACTACTACTAAGTGCATTTATCTCATAGAATCCAAACAATGTTGCTCACATAAATGTGTTTGAGCAACTACTAGATATTTATATGTGTGGGCTAGTTTGGGTTGGTAACTTACAATATATTATGAGTGTACACATTCCAATTTCCAAATACTAGAAAAGAAGTCAATAGGGAATCCATTGTATCCTGCAACTATTCTTGCCATCACGTTGCCCATTAAAAGTGCAAAATTTAAATTTTCTTTTACTTATCTTGGCCTCTTTCCTAAGAGCTTGTGCATCGAGCGTCGCATCGATAGTAAGTCATATAACATCTTTAGGTTGCACTCCGTCTTACTCGACAGTGGATTGTTGAAGTGTAGCCAGTTGCTCTTGTAAGTTTTGATGTTTCCTTTCCTCTTCTTGAAGCTGCATCATGATTAGATCTGATTTCTATTCCATAGTCGGCTTTGGCAAATCGCCTTCGCCCATAAAATCATCCATGTTATGATCCGACATCCTGGTTTTGATTGAAGATCCATCGCTCATCCTCTAGTCATGTGTGAAGAAGATCACTGCGAACTTGTTTTGTTTATTAGTATGCCTTTGCTTTTACAAATTTTCTTTTCTCGAGTACAACAATTGAAAACAGTCTTCTTCCAAGCAAAATAGTCTTATGCATAGACTGCGGGTAACAACCTACTTGCTGTAAATTTGTTCAGCCAAGTTGCAAGTGGGAACAGGGGCTTACTGAGGCTTCAAAACTGGTTCGAGAGTACTACAGTATGAACGTTTACTATGTAAAAGATTGGTAGTTAGGCTTTAAGCTTAAGTTAAGCTTAATAACTTAAAGCTTTTTAAAAGCTTAATGAATTTAATGAATTCAATGTAGGACAATAGTATGGATTTGAGGGAATTGCCACCAACGAGTACATGCCGAGTTACTTGTTTGAGGAATTAGAGCTTAAGCTCTATCTAAGCTTAAACATAAAGCTTAACAATTCTCATGAACATCAATTACTTTCTCTGTGATAAAAATTACTTGTAGAAGAGACTTCCCAAGTGGTCCTCTACCTGCTGTGAGAGGTCATACAACAGGGGGTTCTTCATCACTAGGAACATGCATGTGTTGTCAATTCGTCGTGAGATAGCCTGTAGAGCATGTTCATTCTAGGAGCTTCGCCTTCGCACGAGATGGCAAGCAATAGGAAGCTCTTGATCTTAGCTTCACTCTAATACCACTAGTGTGCAATTTAGATGATGTATGCATACGTAGTGAATGCTGGAAGGTCCCCAAGAACAAAGAACTCTACAAACCTTCATAATTTCAAGTAAAAAGTAAAAGAGAAGATGCCCATTCTCCAAGCCACCCATCCTCTAGAGGGAAAGATCCACATTGATAACTTAATGTAGAATATTTCATATTTCCACTCAAACTTCTTCTAAACGAGGGAAGCTCAAATTGAAAAGCTATGCTTGGTTTTGCTTCTTGTTCATGCAAATCTACAACTCTTGCAATTTTTTATTTCATTAGATGAAGCCCATTATTACTTGAAAGCTTGATGTAAAAGATATTGGTATAGATGGCCAATAAAATCACACGTAAGGGTTCACATCAAAATTCCTTCTCACTTAGTAATATTTTCCTACTCAAATGAGAAAACTTAGTAATATTTTGACATTTTTCTCAAGTAGATCTAGTTATATATGAAGGGATCATAATGTTGATAGTAGTGGCCAATATAGTCACTCTCAAAGATGTATTGTTTGAATATTTTGGAAAGAGTTAAAAATATAAAAAACTATATGTTTTAGTTTATTCTTACATATCAAATACATACCAAATTCTAGAAATATTTGTGATGCCTTCAAATGTCTTAAAATGACCATTTATTTTAAATAATCTTCAAACTATTGGCTTAGGATGTGTGTTTCTTCTAGAATATGTATAATGATTAGCCTCTTTACCCTAGCAATCTCAACTTCACTAATAATAATTTAATCTTCATGATCTAGAATCTAAATTTCTCTCCTTTGCTTAAGTTTTAGAAAGAGAAGTGAATAGAGTTGGGAGGTTCACCTTCCATAGCACTTGTCATTCTTGAACACTTGCAATTTGTTGATCCACCCAAGCTTCATAGAAATCTTTAATGTCTTATAGGAAACAAATGTGATAATAGCCCCTTAGGATGGAGGAGAAGAGAATTGTGAATGGCATCTCTAAACTTCACATCCTTATTATAGTTCCATTTCCTTGATATGCAAGCCTTATTCTTGTTGTAATGCTTAGTTAATGCAATATCAACAGTCATGCAAGAATCCAAATTTAGAGATGGATATAACCAATAGTTTGATATACCATACTAACATCTCATTCACCAGCTTCTTTAAGTATTGCTTGTCTTTTAGGGAAGAGACTTTAGCTTTGAGTTGGGGTGGCCAATGTGGATAGTATTACTAAGGTACACAACTTGAATGGAATCATGATTGGTAAATCCTACAATCTTTTGGCTACCTTCTTAGGGACAATTAACCTCTAGGTTGCTCTCCACTAACCTTATCCTTTCATTTGTTAGTATATTTAGCATTATTGTGTGGTGATTCTCCTTATATAGCTCAATGTTTGTTTTCTTTCAACCTTTGATCTTAATATTTGGATGAAAATGTGATGTTCAACTTTATTTTGCACCCTAAAATTATTCTTAGCTAATTGAAGATTGAATTTAGGTTTCTTTGATTGAGAAAAAAAAAACCTCCATAATAGACAAAGACCCACAATTAGATCAGGCTCTTCTTATCATGATCATCCTTGTCACTTCCCTTCTTAAGCATTCTTTAAGGGTGATATTGATAAAAATTGTCATTTTCATGGCATATATAGTAGTTAGAATGAAATGGGGAAAACTTAAGATCACCCCTTTCATTTTTTATCTCCAATATTTTGGGGGCTCTTTTCTTTGATCCCACAAAATGCATGTGCACCTCTTTCCCCCAAAACTAGAGGTTACAGAAAGCACATAGAGCACTACTCCCAAGTGTTCTAACAATGTAGTATACAAATAAAAGATCCATCGAGTTGCAAACCTCCCAAGCTATTGATTGCACATAGCTTGCGAAGGTCTTATCATGTTTATCACATGCTTGAGATCACATGAGACTTTAGTCCTTGATAATTAGGGTTCATTTTATGTTTTTCAAGTAGTTGAGCACAATGTGGATCTAAAATATCATAGAAGTATGTGTCTCATAAATCATATAAGCAATCTTTGAGTTGCAAGCCAACAGAAAAATAAATGAAGATAGAAACACATGAATATATTTAGGCCTCCCAAGCCTATGGATTGCAAATGGTTTGATGCCTTTAACATGATTGTCAAATGACAATCATCAACAATGTAGACTAATATATGTTTGCCCAAGAGTTCACCATAATCTAAACCCCATATCTTCCAAAGGAGATTGATGGAATGTTCTACATGTGCCTAACCTAGAAAACTCCATAGGTGGAACTAATAAGAGTAAATGGTATTTTCCATTGTCACTAGTGAGGACCCATTTGATGTTGAATTATAAGAAGTTTTACACACACACACACGCACGCATGCACGCACGCATGCACACACACACACACACACATGCATGCATGCATGCATGCATGTATGTGTGTATGTATGTATGTATGTATGTATGTATGTATGTATGTATGTATGTATGTATGTATGTATGTATGTATGTATGTATGTATGTATGTATGTATGTATGTATGTATGTATGTATGTATGTACGTACGTATGTATGTGTGTGTGTGTGTAATGCTAATGATGTTGTTGGTCTGTGGGCCTCTAATGGTGCTTACAATTATTATAAATAAATTAAAAAGCCATTTGCAACATATTTCATAAATTTTTAGTTAACCCTAACCCTCTCAATGGATTCATGTGCCAAATTTGACACACTTTATTGTGACCAGAAGCACAAGAATGCCAAGATGGATGCATATTTTGTGATTTTTGAACCATACTACTACATATTTTGTGATTATTGTTGAATCATACTACATATTTTGTGATATTGTTGAATCATACTCATTTTGATCCAAGAATGCAATTTGATGGTATTTGTTATTATTACACGTATATAATATTCACATAGAGTGCATGTCAAATGTATTTTGAATACTTCAATCACTATCAATATAATTCAATGTTGGAGTAGTAATACTACAAGGGATGAGGGAATTATCAATGACATGTAGGATAAAGAATGCATGAAAATTTGTTTGTACCATCGAAATAGTAATTAGTAAAAGCTTCAATATGTATGTGCTGATATATTCAATAGTCTAAACACTAGTATATGGATTGGTATACACACCAACTCCATTTTTGACATGTGTAATAAACTTTTCAATGTGTATTCTAATTATTATAGGGATATATACTAGTGCATATACCAATGCTCATACAGGGAAAAAAAAAGTAGGGATCTGGCCCCTTTGCAAAGTACATCCCTACTATCCATGTTTGCTATCTTGTCAGATATGGACTACTCAAATTTAGAGGAGGTACTTAGACTTTGTATGAAATAATGAACATAGTACTCAGCCTCCAATGAAAGCATTTTGAAAACAACACTGATAAAACACAGGCAAATGAATATGATTAAATCCAAGTGATAGGAACACAAGTGATATAACTAAATATATATAGGAATTGAAACTGGCAATCATAGCCAATGTTATAATTTGATGTATGTCTACATACAAAGTAAAGAGTGATGAGATCTCTAATTAGATATATTTTCCTCACGAAAATCCTCCTTTGCCTAATGCTACAAGAAGAAAGAGATAGATCATAGGTAATATTAAAGGGAACATCAAAGGCAACGATACTAGTATATAAAACTTAATTAACTCTTCTCCTCGTGCCTATAGTCTCTACATGAGTGCCATAATCCCATGGTGCATCACATACTTCTCCAATTTGGTCATCATATGACTAGTTTTACAATAGTAGAAAAATAGTAGATATAAAACAAGTATTATAGGAAATGGATAGATTATTGATACAAAAATATAAATCTAAAAAAGAAAAACGTTGGAACTTTAATTTCCATCTCAAAGGAGGACCATCACTTCCAAGGTACGATGATGAGCTAGCTACAAATGGCATGTGTATTGCCCCTTTTTATTGCCTCCACTTCTTGGCATTTTCCTTTATTTCCTTCCATACCTTTCTACAATATCCCCATCGAGCCTCCTAGGCTTTTGTAATCCATTATTATTCTCACCACATTCTTTCAAACAAAGGTGGGACATGTGTTTCACAATACATGTGGGGTTGTGCAAACTCCTCACATGGAGAGTGCTTACAATATAATCCTTCTCTTGGGCCCCTAGTATATCTATCTCTTTGTTATGCTATGCTTGTATATTGGAATAACAAGCTCATGTAGCTTGGTAGTGATTCTCCTTCCTTTATGATTCATGATGATCTAGCTTGTGTATAGTCTATCAAGTACAAGAAGTTAGCAAGATTCATAGATATCTTGAGACTTTGAGGTGTAGACGATGGGGAGGGTTGATCATTAGCAACATGGCTAGACTATTGAGGGACGGGGTCAACATGCATGAGGGTTTGGATGGGAATGGGGGAGTAAGAGCTTGATTTAGGCTAGTAGGTGCCAAACCTTAGAGGCAAGTTTGGTGTCTCTCCCCTTATTAGTGTGAGAGTGGATGTCTCTCCCCCTAGTGTGAGAGTGGGTGGAGGCCTTGCTGGCCTAATGGAAAAAAGGGGGCTTCCTTGAGTTGAAGGCCACTATTAAAATGGGGAGATATCATCACCACCTCCATTAGGGTCATAGCCATTGAAGCTATGGAAAGCTAAGGGTCATAGGATGAGTGCATTGACTCTAAATGCGAGGAGAGGAATGTGTGACTTTGCATGCCATGTTGATTGCGACAAGAACTACCATGCCATGCCAAGGATTTGTTGTATGATCTTGGGGTCCATGCCAACCACCATAAAGAAATGTATCTTCTCATCTATCATGTGATAACTTATGTTGATGAACGTAGTAGAAACCTATACAAACAACTAGATTAATATATCTATATTTTTCACTCTATCTCTTTACCTCTACTATACTCCCTCTCTCACTCTTCCAATCCCCTTTTCCACCATTGCTTGTTGATTAAGGCTTGGTATTATAATGAATGATCAAAGAGTTGACTCATATGAACCTTAAAAATTTACAAGTGATGTCTACCATGCATTAACAACTAAGATATCCATTCTTCTTTGTTAGCATCTTATCCATCCTGTGCTTAGACTATTCCCTGACTCTCTCCCTTTCCCTTGCTTGAGTGTTGCATTTCAATTTGAGTTGAGGATTATAGAACTAAGAGTGCACCTAAACTAGAAACAACTAGACTTTTCCATATGAGCTTACATGTGTGACAACCAATCCAAGTCTAAGTTATTGATTTCTTGAACTTATGATAAAGAGCTTGGCTTTGATACCTAAGGAAATAGGGAAAATATCAACTCAAAAAGAGCCTCGTAAAGAAAGGGGGGTGATGGGGCCTTACTACTATCATGGGAGAAAATAGGTTTTCCTTTCAAGAGAGAGTGATTTTGACTATGTTAAGGCATTATTTGAGATGTCTTACAACAACTAAGAGTTGCTATAATGATAATTACCGCGGCCTATAATCATGAGGCCCTAGGTTCAATGCCTATGTATGTGGCTATCTACTACTTTTGGTATAGCTAAAGAAAGTTGCAGGTTGCCACTATTGGATGGGGGCTGTGTGACCACGTGGTAGCATATCACATTGGAGTTAATTCCATCTTAAATATCTTGTCATTGGGAAAGTCATTAATTTATAAGCTAAAGAATTATTTTTTACTCCGTATTTCTTCTAATGGTGTTGGACTTGAGCATAATCAGTGCATGTTTTTAGCCAAAAACTTCAACAAATTTTAAGATGCTTGAGATCCTAAAACATAGACCATATTATCTAATTGTAAAGACATTTTCCATATTAAATCTTGACCAATGTAAAAAGAAATTAAGATTAACTCATGTTCTTTGTAGAAAATCAATAGTCATATTAAACAATACTTTCTCTAATTAATAACATTAATTAATATACTTGACAAATGATCCATAACATTTATGAATAACATTAATGAATATACTTGGCCCTAAAACATAGACCAAATATCTACTTTTAAAGACATTTTTCATCTTAAATCTCGACCAATGTAAAAAGTAATTAAGATTAACTCATGTTCTCTGTAGAAAATCAATAGTCATATTAAACAATAAATTCTCTAATTAATAAAATTAATGAATATACTTGACAAATGATCCATAAGGATATCGACAAAGAATGTTTATCACTTTGACTACCTTTATGCACAAGTAGATTGCCTCTAATCATATATGCCCCATAAGAAGTTTTATATATAGGTTTAACATACGCCACACTTCTCTCTTAATTTCTTCTCCCTCAAATTTGGTTTTTCCCCTTTTGGTCTTAAGCTTCTTCTTCTTCTTCTTCTTCTTCGCTTGAATGGACACTGGCCTAGGAGGCACCATTTTCCCTTTTCCATGTCTCAATCTTATTTTCCAACCCCCTTGGTCTATTCCTACACATCTAAATGACACTTTTCCCAAACCTAGCCCCCATGCCACTTTGTGGCCTATAGGGTATTTAGTCCCACCATGGCATTGCTCAAATGCATAGCCAAAAAATAATGAAAAGTATGGAGTGAATGAACTCGTATCGCAGTGTTTTTACCACTTTCACTCTCACTTGTTCTTGGTATGCTCCTTCATGTAGAATGTGCAAAGAAAATAATAGTTTCACTCATAGGGTAAATTTGAAGGGCCCTACTAAATTTGTTGCCCCAAAATATTAGATTAAAAGCTCTATGCTAGAGATTTCAATATACACTTATTTTAGCAAAAAACAAACTCTTATATTAAGACCTTCAACAATAAATCATGAAAAATTCAAATCTGTCCACGCTATGTCTCATCAAGATAGCTACATGTAAGAGAAGACACTTAGATCAAGAGAGCTTTGACTCTCAAAGCTAAGAGGCTAATGGCTAATCATATATTCATACAACTTTGCTATTGCAAGAGGATGCCCAAAAATGCCTATACCTTTGCCATAAATATCTCATAGGTTGTGCTACCCTTTTCAATGACCACATCAACATCTATAACAAGATGACTAGATACATATACACAAACACCATGAGTCATGATTAGTGCAATACATTAGGATTCACTTTAATAACAAAAAACAAGAAACAATATATATTCCAACATAGTCATGGGTATAGGTTATAGACATGGTATAGAAGTAGTTTTATGCTAGGCATAAGCCATGCATAGCCATAGAATAGGCTATGCATACGTATGGGATGGGTCACACATGGCTAGGCCATTCATAGTATAGGCTAGGCATAGGTATGGCATAGGCCTACACCTATAGGCCACCTAGCCTACACATGGCATAGGCTACAAGCTGCCTAGTCTAAACATGGCATATACATAAACTAGGAATTGGCTATACCTATGGTTAGCCTATGTTTATTATAGGCCTATACTAGGAAAAGTATGCGAGGCATCATATGAGTAAGCTAGGCATAGATATATGTACAATCTACTTACATGCTAGGCATAGGCTAGCGATGCCCTAACTAGTCATAGGAAACACAAAGGCGTATGCTTGGTGAGGCATAGGCCAACCATGGTCGTGGCTATGCATAGGCTAGGCATAGGCCATGCATAGGCTTAGGCTAGGCTATGCATCGGTATGTTATATGTCATATAGGCTAGGCATATGCCTATGACTATGGATGTGTAGCCTACGCATGGCATCAGCCATGTGGTGCCTAGCCTAGGCATGGTGTAGGTACAATCTTAGCATAGTCTACACCTTTACATAGCCCATGTTTAGCATATACTAATTGTAGGCATAGGTGTATGGTATGCATAGGCATGTAGTTGCCCTTGTCTTATGCCATGCTTAGCCTATGCCTAGGGCTAGCTTACATCTATGGCTAGCCTATACCTAGCTATCGAGCCTACACATGGCATAGGCCTAGGCATGGGATAAGCCATATGACACATGGTGTAGGAAAAGGCTATGCACATACCATACCTATATGTATCCTATGTTTATCGGGTGTACACATGGCATAGGTTATGCCACATTTAAAGATTATCTTATACTTAGCCTACTTTAGGTCTATGGCTACATCTGCACCATCTACAACATCTAGCTTACATCTCAAGTCTAGCTTATACTTACATGTGGTTTAGAGTTATATCTAGCCCAAACTCCAAGACAGAGTATACACAAATTGATAAATTATAAGGAGAATTACATTTAATGGTTCATTCACTCGTCAAAACATATATCATAGTTCTCCTACGGTTAGTTTATCCTACTCTTGCGTCATCTTGATAGCACAAAACAGAAACCCAATTGTCCTCTTGGCATCTTTCATCCCCAAGAAAAAAACCCATGCATATGCATATGACTTGGCAAACCTCACCACACTCAATCATGATGAATAAATATAATTGCAACTCATGTATTTACTAAAAATTATGATAGAAAAATAGAAGAAAAGATACAAGATGGAAAAATGGGAGAATATACATGATAATAGAAGAACATACAAATAATTTACAACTCCACATATCTACACGTTTATGTTATACAATAATGAGCTTATGATTGTAGCTATAGAAATATTGATTCTACGAAACAAATGCAATTAACACATTTGTAACTATAGACCTAAAGCTACTTATTTGTAACTATAGACCTAAAGCTACTTACTCATACACGAAAAAACAACAAACAATAGAAATCTTAGCGTGAAGTAAAAGCCCCACACATAAAAGGAAATAAAAGAAGCCATATCTTTGATATTAGTAGAACTAGCTTCCCTTGATGTTGGACAAGCCCTCAAATTTGGGGTTTGAAATCTCTCTCTCCTCCCTCCCTCCCTTCCTCCCTCTCTCATTGGTACATGTTTACTTTGTGTTTGTGTTCTTTCTTTCTACTTCAAGAAAGAAAAGGCCCAAACCTAGTGTAAATTTGATCTCTACTGCCTTTCTAATTGTGTGTATATATATGTTAAACTTTCAAATACACCAAATTTACAATTTTAGGTAAATGTGCGTCAAATCTCCTCTCTTTTTTTTGGAATATTAAACACATTATTAAAAGAGCTAGTATATACACCATAAATGCATCTTTACCCATCGCATCTATGCTTTCATTTTCTTAAAGTGGCTAGCCATAACTATGCTAGTGTATAATAGATACTTATCATGGTATCTATGCTTCCATTTTGTTAAAGTGGATGGCTATAACTATGCTAGTACGATAGATTCTTATGGTAGTCGTTCCACTCTAACAAATGGCCATCAAGGTTGATAGTAACTTAGGGAAAAAGAATTGGTTATGGCATAAACCTTGCTCATTTTGGGAAACATTTGAGCTAAGACGTATTAATGATTTTTTCTTATATTATTGCTCATCTTGTGGTATAATAGTGGAGACTACTAATATTGTTATTGTACATTCTTAGAACAATTGAGTGAGAGCTTATTATGACTATGGTAATACGATAATAGATAATATAATCAATAATACCTCAATTTGATAGTAAAGGTCCTCTAGCTAGCATATGTTTGCCACATACAATTAATCTAGATTATCTAATCGACATAGTTGTTAATGCTACTACAATTGAAGTAGCTCAAGGTAATGCTACTAGCTTAGTTAATTTGGCAAAGATTTGGGATGATATTAATGGGCCTTAATGTTTTACAACTACTTATATTATGGCATAAGAATAGCAACTATTGGTGATGTTGAAGAATTTAAGTTTTTAATCTTATTAATGTGACAACATTGATTGTTTAGGGGATAACTAATGCGTTTGTATAAGGTATGCTTATATTGCTATTACAACTATAAGATTAGCTATTAAAGTTGAAATTAACTCAAGATAAAGCTGAACATGTTGATTATATGGTGGAGAATCCAATTAGCAATTGTTGATAGTTAAAAGATCATATATTTATTGGGTTTATAATGAACATGAACTACTAGTCATAATTGATGATTGATGATAACAATTGCTAACTAACATAATAATTGGTAGAAGGTTGGTAAGCGGTGGGCTTGTTTGAGCACCTCTTTTCTTATTTATAGAAGGGCAATGTGAAACAAAGATATTTAATGACTCACTATTGAGTCTTGACACATTTGAGCTTGCATCTGTCCACACTAGGCAACATCAAAAACAAGTATTTAGGGATTGTAACACTTGCAATGCGCATTAACATGGATGGTTCTAACCATTTACTTCGGTATGGATGCAGGTATACTCAAACTTTAGATATCACTGATTTGCTAACTCTTTCTTTATACACTTCTCTTTTCCTTTATATGCTTTATAGTCATTGATATAAAAGATGCTCTTATGACATTTGATTTGAAAAACGTTATTGAGATATCAAGTTTTTTTATTATATATACACTTTCTCCCTAAATTTGCATGATTCCTATTTTTAAAGGGAAAGTTCCACACACACACACACACACACACACACACACACACACACACACACACACACACACACACACACACATTGTGTGTGTAAGGAAAAAGAACAGAGACATGGAGAGGATAGGACTACTTTGACACTCAATGAGTTACAACAACTTTCATCTTTGCATTAAGTTGAACAAAAAATGGAAAGTGTTGCCTTCTTTTGGCTTCATGTGTCTTGATATGTACACCACCATATCATTGCTAAAATGCATTAGATTAGTTTTTGTGAATATAGCAATGCAATGCTATAATAAGCAATATTAAATGTGTATTTTGTGTTGGGAGCATCAGGAGCTTAGCAAAGTTTCCTCCATGTATAGTCATGGAAAGATCTCATTTTCCCATGAATATTGTTGCTTCGAGTCATATGAGGGGTGCCACCATGTACAAGTTCACTTGTTTATTGATTTACATAAATAGCCCCTTTTGGTCAAAATGTGGCAATTGCTTGTTTTCCTAAACCCAATGAGTGAGATCTACATGAAAGAAAGCATGTATATATATTATCATAATGAATAGTAAATTAAAAAAAACGAAAATCTTGGTCAAGATTTATTAGGTGTTCAAGGGAGGATGCATTGAAGGGAAACATGGTATGTGATCCATAGTATTCAAATCAATTTGGAAAAAGAAGACTTTTAACTTTTGGCTTATTTTCTATGATTTCTTTTTGTGTGCTTTAGAAACAAGGTGATATAATCACAAGGATTTGCCACGAATACGAGTATGACCTAAGTAGACTTGTGATTTAATCATCATTGAGAAAGGAGAGGATTTGCCCCACAGATAAAGTGGAAGAGGAAGAATGTCTTTCTTGTTGGTGAAAAGTGTGGGTGGAAAGTGAAGAAGTTAGAAGATGAAGAGGGAGAGAAAGAAAAAGAAAGTAGAGTGATGTCAAGTCAAATCGATCGATGTGTGGTCTAATCTTACTTAAAAACAAGTTTTAACTTAATTAAAAAGAAGAAAACCCCCTAAACAAATGCTATGGCATTGTCTATGGTGGATAGACCAAGAGTTTAGTACTAACTGGCAACTGCTTGAAGGATGGTACATTCTGCAGGAGAGGAATGCTATGCTTTGAAACATGGAAGTTGGCTAAGTTATTTGTCCCTTGGGAGTTTCTATGCTTGTACAAGTTACAACTTTGTCTTGTGTTTGTGTGTGGGTGTGTGTAGTGGTTGGGAAGAGAGTGTCATGCATGTGCTTTCTCTTGTTCCTGGGTAACTGCTCAGTTTCTAGATCCTGAATATTCATAAACAAGTCATAGTTAGGTTATATTTTCCATGTTTGTGAAGAAACCCCAGAAAGAAAGGAAGTTTGACTCTCTCTCTCTCTCTCTCTCTCTCTCTCTCTCTCTCTCTCTCTCTTGTTTATTTATTTATTTATTTAAGGTTCTTGGGTTCTCGAGGATCGCGGTCAATAATAGCTTCATGCGCGACAGACAGACGTAAATATCCGATTTTCAAAACAAAATTTTCCTGCTTCTTTGGATCTTCAAACAAATTGCCACCTTTCTCTCTGTCTCTGCCTTTCTCCTTCCTCTCATGAGTCATGATACTGAATCCTCATATAAAATGTAGCTGTCTCTCTTTCCGCCATCCTTTTCCTCTCCTTCTCTCTCTCTCTCTCTCTATGCATGCATCAGCAGATAATTGCCAGGAGGCCATGTCAAGCTACAGGCACAATCAGCAATATACTGGCCTATATAATTAGGACGACCTGCTCCTCTCCTCCAATCATGCTAGCGGTTCTGCAACACTTAAAGTACTGCAGATGACAAGCAAAAGTGAGGCAAAATGCCTTATATTGATTCTGATGCATGCGAAAGCCCAACCACCTTATCACTTTGGCATATGACAGCCTGCAAAAGATCAGAAACAGAAGACTAAGAAGAGGAAGAAGACGCTGCGGCTGCTGCTTGAGAAGATCAGTACACAGACTAGGAGACACATTCCTGTATGACACCAAATATAATACTACTTGATTTACAGCTCATCCTGCAAGAAGCTGCTGCTGCTGCATCCATGCCTCCTTTTTGGCACTTATACTCTTGTTATATGCTGGCTGCTGCTGTCATCATAGCTATGGCCAACACTAGTGCTTGCTACTCACCTGCAGCCCCATTAACCAGAGTAGTGCCACCAACTGGTAAAATCACCATCCTTTCTCTTCTGTTTAATTCTGCCTTTTCTTATCAAGTGTGCACAGTCGCAGCATAAAATGATATTAAATACAACTCAAGTGGTAACCTTAGTCTGCAGAGGCCTGCGGCTTGCCTCCAGCTGGTGCACTTAGTTCTGGATCAGTCTTATCAGGTCTAAATAATTGCAGCATAAAATTAGACATACAATCCAACTGTCAGTCTTAGCTGCAGAGGCTTGCCCCAACTCCTGTTTCACTTATTTCTGCATCATTCTTGTCAAGTCTAATACATGCAGCATAACATTATGAATACAAATACCGAGTGATAGTCTTAGTCTGCAGAGGCTTGTCCCGACTCCTGCTCGTGTTTCTGCGTTACTCTTATCAAGTCTACATAATTACAGAATAAAAGTATGAATACGACCCAAGCGAGTCTCAGTCAGTCTGCAGAGGCTTGCCCGCTCCTGCACTTAATGGTTCTGCATACGCATAATTATAGCCTATATACTAAACTAGCCAGAACCTTTGTGATCTGAGCTTACATTTCTGAGAAAAGCTTGGTAGCCTTGCTTCATCACTCGGATTAACTTAATGGGTTCTAGTATCAGATGAATATAAATTCTACCGTCAGCGTTATGTCACAGCTTCCTGATCGAGTGCTACATCGATGCAATATCTGAATATAGACCTCTCAATACCAGTTTCCTGCTGCAGCAGGCAATAGGTATTTACTAGTTGAGCACATTACCGGAATTCTATTATGTCTATCATAGCATCTCTGTAATGTGATTTGCTGCAGTGGCAGTAGTCTTGGGCTCTGCATGACTCTGGATGTTAGGATTTTGTGTGCCATTCTTTCTCGGGATATCTGCTGGGCTTTCTCCATTCCTCTGAGACGTATAAGTAATGCTTCATCTTTCGCAATCTTAGATGCTGAAGAGAAACATAATTATATAGAAAGCTCTAAAAGGCCTAATCAGTATATTAAGGTGTAAACAAGAACAAATGTTAACTAGTGCCATTTTTCGAAGGGTTGGAGCTTAATATTGCTGTTGAATTCCTGTGCATAGTAATCATTCATATACCTTCTTGTGCAGATAACTCTCCAGCTACATTGCTGCAACAAGGAGCCCTAGTAGACTCGGCACTTACGCTACAGTCATCAAACCCTTCCACATCTTCAAACGACCATCAGGAGCTCCATTACCCTTCTCTTAATCCTTCTCCTATTCAGGTAATGAATAGGCTGTTTTGTGTGAGCTTCTCTACTTGGCTGCATACCCTGCTTGAATATGGTGGAGTTAGTAAAACAGAACAATTGTTTGAAGATATAAGACATGTTGTCGGTAATCTGCAACCATAGGACTTCTAGGTGACCTCTTCTTACAGTGACATCCCAACAGCCTATAATCCTTGTGCCATATTGTGTGTGCTACCTGTGACATCTCCTGAACTTGGTATCCATCTAATGATATCTATTAAGCTAGTAACTTCTTAGACTGTAAGTTCTTCTATAACTTGTAAGAACTTACTTGTAATGTCTATCTTGCAGGGTGAAGAAAAAGCACATGAGTTCAGCTTGCCTAGAAGATTTGGTTACTTCGACATGGCCCAAGCCTATGAGAGGTTCAAAAGACTATGCCAAAAAGATGCCAATGCATGTAGAAGGCCTACCTTTCACATTCTCCATGCAGTGCCTTCTGGTCCTAACCCTATTAGCAACTACTTACCAGGAATGCTTTATTCCCATAGGAATTCCCCACCACCATCTTGACTAAGCACAAACTTCAAATGTTGTGACCACCTTGTCCATAAGTATGTGACGACCCTTCCATCATACCTTACATTATTCTTTCAATGTTTTCTGGATAACATCTTGAAGGAAAAGGGACATATCAAGATGCCAATACCTCCTCCTATACATGTGATGCACCTCTACAATCACATGCAACACTCTTACCAAGAGACTTGGAAAAAACTCATCAATATGTTTTGGCATTAGTGTCACAAGTGAGGACCAAAGTTTGTAAAAGAGAGGCAATTAGATGGGCACAAACAAAGAAGCATGATTGTTGAACTAATGCACATGTGTCATGCACCTATTCTTGCAAGAGATGTTACGAGCAAGCTATGTTTTTTTGATGCATAGAAGTTCCACTACAATTTATATTACATGGATATTTTACACAATAATTGTACGGTTCTTTATTATTGATAAAGCTTTTGGCATATTTGAAAGGTTGATTATGCACCACAAATACACCACTAGTCCTAGTTGTAATATTGACACGCTACATTTTAGCACTTGTCAATATCCATAAGCTTATTCTTATAATCATTGGGGCAAGAATAGATTAATATATTACATTCCACACCAAACCTTCACAAGACCTTGACATCATTGCATCTTGATCGCTTGGTATTTAATGGAGTGAGCAAGATATGGTATTTTAATTGTAAAAAGGGTGAGAGTGCAATGCATCTTTATGCAAGGATCTAATCATATTGTCCATTCCTAATGTCAACATGTTTAGCTTCCCTCATATTGAAGAGTTTCACTAGCTTTAAGTCACTACAAGGGAATGGGGTGATAGTGTTGGCAATTTGATGCAAAATAGCGGTCTTGCTATCCGTGTCACTATATACATTACTATTAATGTCACAAGCTTACATTTGCGATGCTAATAGCGATGCTTGGTGACACTAATTGTGAAGCAAGTAGTGACACCAATTTGAAAAAAAAAAGCACCAAAAACCCAAGCATAGCATTTGCCACAAACATTGAGATTAGCCCCTTGAGAGGGAGAGGGAGAGGGAGAGGGAGAGAGAGAGAAGGAGAGCTCCTCACCGACATTGCCTTGTACGCGATGAAGAGGGAGAAGTGTGCAAGGGAGAAAGAGGGGAAGCCACGAAGAGGAGACAAGAATTCATCTTCGGGCCTTTGAGGTCGGTACATTGCCTCTTCTTACTTTATTTTTGTGTGCTTTTCTTTTCTTTTTTTTGTTTTTCTTTGTAATCAAATGCATTGAAAGAGAGGGGGAAAGGGAAAGAGGGAGAAGAAGGGAGAGAAAGAGAGAGAGAAAGGGGGGAAGGTAACAAAGAGAAAGAGGAAGAGAGAAACAAGATACGAAGGAAACAAGAGAGGAGAATGAGTAAGAGAAGCAACAAGGGGGAGGGGGGGGGGGGGGGGAGAAACAAA
Source organism: Lygodium microphyllum (assembly GCF_053477565.2). NCBI lineage: Eukaryota > Viridiplantae > Streptophyta > Polypodiopsida > Schizaeales > Lygodiaceae > Lygodium > Lygodium microphyllum. The sequence goes on from NC_141153.1 coordinate 21,225,608, forward strand.
GAGAGATGCAACAAAGAAAGAGAAAGAGAGAAAGAAAGAGAGGGGGAGAGAAAGAGAGAGGGAGAGAGAAGGAAGAGGTAGAAAATAAGGGTGAGTTAAAGAGAGGAAGGAGAGTGAAAAGAAGAGAGAGAGAGAGGGGGAGAAAAAGAGACGAAAAGAGAGAGAAAAAGAGAGATAAAGAGAAAAAAATAGACAGTGAAAGAGATGGAGAGAGAAATAGGGAAACAATGAGAGAATTAGAGAGAATGGAAAGATAGAAAAATAAAGGGAGAGGGGGAAGAAAAGTACAAAGAAAGGTGGGGAGAAAGGGTCTTTCAATGTCTTTGTTTTTAAAAAAAATTATTTTCTATCTTTGATGTTGATTGTAACGAATGCGCTGAGTGAGAGTAGGGAGGGAAGGAGAAAGAGAAATAGAGACAAGAAGGGAAGGAAAGGAAGAGAAAGAAGAAGTGAGAGTGGGAGGGAAGATGGGGGGAGAGAGAGAAACAATGAGAGAGAGGGGGGAGAGAGGGGGAGAGAGAAACAAAGAAGGATGAAGGGAGGCAAATAAAGAAAAGGAAAGAGAGAGAGAAAGAGGGGTAGGGAGAGAAACAAAGAGGGGAATAGATAAAGATAGAGAGACAGGGAGAGAAGATGAATGGACAAAGAGAGATGGAGGGAGGCAAACAAAGAAAGGAAAAGAGGGAGAGAAAGAGGAATGGGGAGAGAAATAGCAAGGGAGATAGATAAAAATAAATAAAGGTAAAGAGAAGGGGAGAGAAAAGGAATTGAGAGTAGAGAGATGGTAGAGAGAGAAATAATGAGAGAGAGAAAGGGAGGGGAGAGAAACAAACAGTGAGAGAGAGAAAGGGAGAGAAAGAAACAAAGAGATGAAGGGAGGTAAACAAAGAAAGGGAAATAGAGAGAGAGAGGGGTGAGGAGAGAAACAAAGAGGGAAGAGAGAAATAGATGGAGAGTGGAGAGATAGTAGAGTGAGAGAAACAATGAGAGAGAGAGGGTGGGAGAAACAAAGAGATCAAAGGAGCCAAACCAAGAAAGGGAAAGAGAGATGGGGAGAGAAACACAAGGAGCTTTTGAACAATTCCTATGTAGGAAAACTTATGAAATGTAAGAAATTATCTCATTTTTCCTTGTGTATGCATACATGGATTCCCTATGTATAAATAGGGAATCACATTCCCCACATCTCATGATAGGGAATCCTAGGCATGCATGCATGATTTCCTTATCTATAACTAGGGAGTTTTATTCCCCACATCTTAAACTAGGTATTTGTAGTCATATAAATAAGGAATCCATTTTCCACCTAGCATAGTAGGGAATTGTAGGTCCTAGAACTAGGGAATTCAATTTGCCACATTTCATAGACTTAGGAATTTCAAATATCTACATCAAGAATATATACTTTATGGGAGATTACAAATAGTCATACCAAGACATAATTTGTGGAAAGTGGTCATCCAACAAATTATACCTAAATTAAGTGGTTACTCAATAACACAACATTTCTTCTCATCCCTTTTTACAAAATTTAGCAAAACTCTTCTACTTACTCTAAAGTTCATTTGAAGGTAGAGCAAGCCTAGTGAAGGTAACTATATTGATAAATAATTAATATTGAGCACCGTGTGACCTAGCTCAATACTTATGAAAATTAGGAACCTATTTTATGTGCCATTTGTGTATCTTCTTCCACACATTTCTAGTGCATGTGCATTGCAAAAAGAGATAAAAATGATCATGTTTTCCATAAGGGTAATGCCCTAAAACAAGCATCAACATATTTGTCTACCTATATGAAAAAATTTAACATAACTAGCCTCCTAAGAAACATAAAACTTATAGAGAATGATGTGACATTCCATCTTGGTAAGGTTAGGCTTTTTTTATTTTCTCACATACATAAGTTTATTGCACTTACTTTGATTATCCCAAATCACATTAGAGTTTAAGGACACATTGCCCACCTTACCTATGATCAATCATATTAATTGAGGTTGGAAAAGTAGCAAGGCAAATGGGTTGGTTTCTCAAGGCATGTGTTAAGGAGTATTCAAAAGTCATTAGCTATAAACATACTCCAAACATAGTACCTAGTTAGTTTATTGTAATCATACAAGTTTTCTAAAACAACTTCACATCCTTTTGAGAATTGATAGGCCAATTTAAGATTTTCATTAATAACAAATATATCCTCTTTGAAGCCCAAAGCATTCAATCAAATAGAGAATTCAAGTGATGAATCTATCCTCAACGAAGACATCTAGTCAATCTTGAGTATTTCAAGCTATGGCTATTGTTTTTCATGTTTGTCATAAGCAAATATCCTCTAAGAAGGAGGCTCCACATCAATGAGTCAAATACAAATTTCTTAGAAAGGGCTTTAATCATTCTTAGTTGGGTTTAGAGAGAGCTAGTTCACTATCTTCCTTGGTTAGTTAGCTCTTCTCTGAGGAAGATAGTGTGTGCTTACAATTTCACAAGATCCAACATGCACTTAGTTGGTATCAACAACAATGTAAAGTATAAATAATATAAATGAGGATCCTCATGAGAGAAACCACAATACACATTATATAGTGGCATGGGCATTTCTAACACCCCCTCTTGATACTTAATAAATGCTATAGTAATAGGTGATTAATGTTAGAACCACGAATGCTGGAGTCTTGCACATACACTAGATGTGCCTCAAAGACAAGACTAAGAATACTCATCAATTATGAAACATGGGTTAAGAAAATAACTCCCTACATGTGGTAGCTCAGCAATGCCCATTAGTTCCTCAAAGCTCCACGAGGACCATTCGATTGTTGTAGCATTGAAAAGGCAACATAATATCGAAGAAGATTCAAGCCTCTAGCTATTGATCATAACAACAAATAGACTCAAAAATCATCCCCAAGAACATTCAGTGACTTCACGAAATCCACTACATCAAATATACACTTCAGAAAAGCACCAATCAACCAAGAACGTGAAGTTGACTTTATGAAATTAAGTGAAAAAAATATGTGCTTGAGAAGCACCAATCAAAAAGTATTCCTCAAGATGAATGTGAAATATTTCATGGGAAGGCACTTATTGCCGGGGGATTTAAAAAAGCAAGCCCCCAATTTGAAGTTTTTTCACAAAATTTTCCAAAACTTGGAGTTTTTCAATGTATTTGCCAAAACTTGGAGTTTTTTCACAAAATTTGTAACTTTATGAGGGATAATCTTGTTACCCATATTGAAAATTTGTATTAAACAAGCTATTCAAGGGACCATTTTTTTCAAACTCTCAAAGTATACTGAAGAGAGAAAAATGAACAAAATTGGGTTTTTACCACACATCTCAAAAAGTACCCTTATCAATCAGACTAATCTCTAAAATTATGAGTCAATCTAAACAAAACACAAAAAGAACTCAATATAGGAAAACATAATTATTTCTCTTGCAACTATTTAGGCAAATTATGAAAGCCACTTATATATAACTATTATATAGTATCGATATGTGGACTTGATAGCAACAAATGTCAATATCTTCCCCATCTTTTTTACTAATCACTCCAAAGCTTCTCATATATGCAATGGTTGTAGGGAGCTTTAACTCTAACATATCTACAAGGGATATATCATTTTCATCCTCTTGTTGAAAAATTTGGCCAAGTATTTGTTCAACCTTTCCAATGGCAAAGGTTGCATCATTTATTGACCACTTCTCATCATAGTTTGTAGCTTTTGACAATGAATCTAGTTTACCATTTGCGGTTCTGAAGGTCTTTCTCATGTCTAGCTCCTCCTGTGTAGGTTTAGGCATGATTTGACTCATGTAGAATTTAAAGAAAACCTTGTGCTAAAAATAAAAATTAGTAGAATTGACTATGGAAAGTGGAAGAAAGAGCAATATGCAAAAGAGAAGCAAATAGTAGAGTTGTTGCATAAGGACGGGAAGCAACCATATCATGGTTTGGTTCAACATCAAACTTGGCCATGGTTTATATCAATAGCAGACTTGCCAATCAAAGGTTAGATGAAACATGGTTTAGATAAAAAATACCCAATTAACAAATGAAAATTAGAAATTAGAACATGGTTTAGATAAAAAACACATTGATAACGTGATAAGGGGAAGCAAACAATTGAGAAGGTGTAACATGGGAAGGAGAAGCAACCATAATATATATTAGAAATGTGACTAGAGTAGATGATACATGATTAGATTCTATGTAATCATGCTTTCCATAATAGGAGTAAAGGACAAAGATCAAGATTACCTTAAGAAAAAAATATCACAATCAACAAAAACGAACTTGGAACATCAATACCAGGAAAAATCAAAATGCTTTGCACACAAAACAAGAATGATTTATAAAGAGATATTTCACATATAAATAGAGTGAAATATAAATAGACAATCCTCTGAGGGGAATTAAAACGAAGTGATCAACAAGCTTTATGAAACAAAATCGAGATTACCTTGAGAAAAAAATTATCACAACTAGAGAAAAATGAAATTTCTTTGCACACAAAATAAGCATGATTTATAATGAGATACATCACCTACAAATAGGTACCCCCCTTAGTGAATACCAAGCTTTATGGATGTATTCATCATAGCAAAAGGCAAACAATAAACTTGCATACTTTTCATAATAGGAGAAGAGGAGCAAGATCTAGATTACCTTGAAAAAAAATTGGCTCAACAAAAATGAAGTTGGAGCATCAAATTAGGAAAAATGAAATTACTTTGCATACTAAATAAGCATAGTTTATAAAGAGATCCCTAACCTATAAATAGATGGCCCCCTCAATGAATCAAAAAAGCATGATCAATAATTCCACTTTTAGATCCTCGTCCAATCATTTCCACAAATGGATAACTGGTCCATGATTAATAATGTCTACTTTTACTAGAGTTTTCATTATGCTCAAAAAGAAAAATACCAAATATGTGGTTCCTTCGCATCATGTATCCAAAATGAACGTCCACCTCCACTTTTTCATATGTCCTTTAAATCTTTCATTCAGAACTGCATGGTCCCCATCTCATTGAACAATAGCCAACATAAAACTCTCAAGTCTTTGATTTGTATTTTATGTGTCGCGGAAGGGCAAGCATAATATTTAAATCAGTTTGCTTAAGGGAAGGTTGATGCATCATCATATGTTGATTTTTGTCCATCCCAAGCACACGAATGTAGACATAATATATGTGCTTGCAGGCCAGGAAGGGTTTACTTTCCAACTCTCTCCTTTGAAAGTCAGGACACATGCAGAAGGGCTCGGGATTGACATGCACCTCATACAAATGCTCTGACATAACATAAAATATGACTTTCTCATTTGCCACCACTACTTTCTCTTCCATGAAAACTACATCCAATGCCTCAACCAATGCAATTTTTCTTTCTGCATCCTTAGAAATACCATGTCTCCATTTTTTTCTTCGCTTACCACTTGAAGAGGTAAGTGGTTCTGTCCCATGGGTCGTAGTATTTTTGGGGGTAGGTGGAATGCCATCATGCTTGAATACAAAACCTCCTTTTATAAGAATTGAAATCTCCTCTGTAGAAGCATTGGTGGCCTTGTCAATAGACCAAATCCTTGGTCGCAAGGGCACATGCTTAACTTGTTTATCAACATCCCATGTATGCTCCACATCATGACTGCAAAACCAGAACCATTGTGCAATAGGCTTACCTTGAAATTCCCTCTCTGACCAAAATGAAGGGCATAGTAGCCTAGGTGATCTACTTTCTATCACATTGCAACACTTCTTTCTATTTATAATACCAAAACATTTTCGTTTGCAATGAACAGGCATTCTCCGGATGGCCCACAAACTTCTATGCATTTTCTCCTCTGAGACAATATTAGTTGGGAGATCCATTTCAATCGGCACTGCATGCACCTCATGGTCCAAGCCCACTTCTGTAGGTTGGTCATTTCTATTTTGAAAATTTATCTTGTGTGGTCGTCCTTTTTGTTTTCTATCCCTTGACTCCATTACATAGCCAGGTTTATGAGAGCTACAACCATCTAGAGTTCTTCTTTTCCTTTGAACTGGTTCTTTGTTTCCAGAAATGAAAGGCTCTCCGTACATGGGGGTGCCAAGAACTACTCCTTGAACTGTTCGGGCTATGAATGCAGGTGAAGGGGTATTTCTTGCAACCACCCTATTAATAAGAGCATCCATGTCGGGACCACTTCCAGAGTATCTTCCAGTTGTGAAGGCCAGTTGCCTTGAACATTGAATATATGAGTTGATCAAGTCAGTGACGCATGCATCATACAAACCAATTTTCTTCTTTCCATCCTCCCCTGCCAACCAACTTGCATGCACACTCTCAGAAAGATTTGTGTTGAGAATACAAGCCCTCTCCCAAGGACTCAAGGAAGCCTGCAACCCAATAAAAAACTCAGCAATTCCTCTTACATGTCTATTTTGTTCTCATGCTTGGGTATTCCCACCCCAATGATATTACTACATGTGTATGTAACAAATAGAAACAAAAAAAAAACATTTACATGTGTAGTACTACCCCAATGGTCTATCCTATTCTCCCACCATTTGATCCATCTCTTCAATGGTACAGTACTATCTCGAGGTAGTCCTACTTGCTGCCACCAATTTTGTATAGCTGTGGCATTCCTCTTGCCCTCTTCAATGGATTTTGAAAGGCGCCACCTCTCACATAAATTCAAGTGATGCTTCTGAAGGTTTGAAGGCACATATTTTGTTGTGTGCTTTTGTAAGATTTGTTCCCAGTGAAACAAACACGATCGCTCTCTTCCTTCCAAAACATTGTCAGGTTCCGCATTGAAAACAATGCGGATCGCCATCCAATTTGCACCGGCATCATCCGCCATAAAACCTGCAAAGTCTGCAAGAGGGTGTCCACACTCGAGCATCACATTATTAAGGCATCTCCAAAAAAGAATTTGTGTTTCTGTATCCTCTTCCTTTGTATCACAAATAGCAATCACCATGATCCCCTTCAAGCTGCAATAAGAAATACAGTGATTAGTAACTAGAATATGTCAATGAAAATTGATAACAAGTAAGGTTCCCGAACAAACCATGGATCGTACACAGAACAAGACATTGTTGCCCAATCATCTATTCTATGTGTAAAGTCAAAGTGAACCCAAGACTTGCAAACGTTTCCATTTCCTAAGCGTCGCATTCGATTAACCAATTCCACTCCAGAGCCGGGTCCTTTAGTAGACATCTTGAAAATGTAACTTTTTTCACCCACCCCTCCTTGCCCTGGAAATCTACTGCCATGAAAAAAAGGAAACATGCATCTTTTTTTCAACTCCAAAATGTTATCAAAGCCATCTCCAACAACACATGTTTCTTTTTTTTTCTGGCATGTCACGATATATTGAACCTGCAACCTCAACAAATGAAAGTTTGTTAAACTAATAACAATGCTACAAACCATAGTTTGGAGACTTGAATAACCGAAACTAACCTCTGATTTTGAGCCAATGGCATCAAGTCCTCCAAAAAGTTTGTAAGCTCTTGTTCTCCCTCCACCATTGAACCATTAGTTGTCAAAGATTCAGTGATAATTTGTTTTGCTACAATCATTTGAATCTTCCTAGCACCACAGTGTCGATTCAGTTGCAAAACTGAGTGAACTAGAGATCTAATTTTTTTAATTGCAGCCATTGAAGTCCCTGGTTGCACATTGTGTGTGTGAGTGCCTACATGAAGCATCAATCTCTCCATGCTTGTGCCCTTTAGCAAAATGTAATAAACTTTGCAATCACAAGTTGCATAACAAGTGACAACTTTACTACAATAGTGACACGTGATTGAATGTTTTTCTTCACTTGCAAGTAGCCCCTTGCTCACTGTGCTATTGAGGTAACCATGAAAATGCATTTTATTATGTTGATTGTTGCTCTCATAGTAAGGACAATTGACTCGATGACATTGTAAGTCTCCAAGGCAATGGTTAATTCTCGAAATAGCATCAGGGAAGATATTAGTTGGATGGGGTCTTGTCCAGACATGACCATCATATTGTTGCTGCATCCCATCCATGTTTGAAGATGTGCCATATATCGGCAGAAGAACGAAAGCAACAGAACCATTGTACTCTCTTGGAATCTCACTAACAAAAAGGGCCTTCACTCATCTGCAATAAAGCCTTCAACTTCTTTCCTCTGGGGCTATTAGCAATCCAAGGTAAAATCTCTTTCTTTATTTGTGAAAATGAATGAGGACTATCAACTCCATCATCTGACTCTGAGTCAATAGTCGGAGTTGAGACGGGTGCACAAAAAGCATTTGTTATAAGTGGCAAAGAAGTTTGAGATGACGTCTCTGCGAAGGAATCGGATGTAATGTCTACAACAGGTCCTAAAAGTGAATGAGCTTATTTGCTATTTTCTACAATGTGTAGTCCTTCATCTTGGTCCATGGTGAAAGTGGTATCACAATGTACTATTTTATACTGACATGAAAGAGAAGAATCGAGGAAAAATTGCTCCGCACCATTGATATCCGATTGGCCATGAACCGCGATCTCTTCACTGTAAGTATCAAGTTGGAAAACAGCATACAAACCTACCAGCTTCCGGTCAGGGGGTAGAAGTGATTGAAGAAAATAAGAGCTCACAAGAATCTTTCCATCCCTCAGGGGCACAACACGTTCCAGTGATTCGGAGCCGATTGACCATTGAAGAGTAACTTCTGGCATCATCTCTCACAAAAGCGGGTTTGAAACTCAGCAAACAATGGAGCTATGAAGGCGAAATATTATATCTAATAGCATGCCTATTGTTTATCAATTTCTTTGAACGTAGAAATAATAGTCCGTTACCCCACCAAATATGGATTAAATGAGCTCTTACTCCATGGGCAAGTTCTTAGTGACGATTGAAGTTGCGAATCAGTCCATTAATGAACCAAATCATTAAAAAAAGTCTACATATTGAAAAATCACAAGATTTAGTTAAATAATTTTTTTAAAAAAACATGTCTTTTCAAAAATAAATCATGTCTTTTCGAAAATCATGTCGTGTTGTAGCACATATTTTTATAAGCACGTTTTATTTTGTCAGATGTCAGGTGCCATCAGCATTTACATTTTTTAGTAAAAAAAATTTCGATGTTCGAGAGAAATATTCTCTCATGATGGATGTTCAATATGCACGTACCGCTTGCCATTGAAAGTTGTGTGTAACGGTTTAAACATATCTTCTTATTTGTCCTTCTTCTTCTTCTTCTTCCTTTTCTCTTTTGTTTCCCTCTTCTTCTCTCCCATTGCAAGTTGGAAGGCATAAAGAAGAAGCAAGAAGGAGAGCAGCCCCTGCAACAAGCTCAAACAAAATCAACATTCTCCATCAAACTCACCGAGTAAGCTCCACACTCCATCCTTATGGCTGAAAATCTATATTTCAAGTTTCATTTTTCCTCCATGGCTGAAAGAAATGGAAGAGCAAGTAGACAATGAGATGACAACAATGGGAGGGGAGAGAAGGAAAGGGGAGGTAGATAAGGAGATGGCAAACTGAAAAAATGGGAGAGGAGGAGACCTTTGGGACACCCGGGGCTGTCTGTGTCAACGCAGACAACTCTCAGGGGTTGGGCGCAGCCCCCTTTGGAGGGAGGAGGAGGAGAGGGAGAAGGCGAGGAGGGGGAATCCTCAGTACCCGCCCGCTGTCTGTGTGAACGCAGACGACCTGGTGGGGGGGCGGGGTACCTTATGAAATGGGGCGGGTAGTGCACAGCCGCCCCCCTCTCAGCCCCTCCTCCTTAAACGACTCCCCTCTCAGTCCCTGCTCCCTAAACCACTCCCCTCTCAGCCCCTCATCCTTAAACCATTGCTCCTCCCTAAACCGCCCCTTAAACCCCCTGGTGACACTAGTAGGGGGGGCTGATGCCCCCCTACACCCCCCTCCATATAGAGTGGGTGTAAACCGCACGAGTCCAAGGCATGAAAAATTAAACCATTTTTAAATCATAAGCAAATCATCCTAAAGAAATAAGTGTGACATGATTTGATTTTTTTGGATTGGGAATTGTCAAACACTCGGCATTGTCTGCGTCAACGCAGACAGAAACAAGGGGTTGGGAGTATCCCCCCTTTGGGGGTGCGGGGGTGAAAATGTGGTCAGGAGGTTCAAATGATTAAGAAAATTTAATACATTTATTAAAACCAAATAACAAATGATATTAAAGTGTGTTGTCTGCATCAAATGGTCATATTTTGGTGGAGATTAATTAATAGAACATGTGATTTAGTTTTGTTGTCTTCGTTTTTAAAATGATTTGTGGTTTGTTTTAGTGCTTCTGAGCATGGCTAGAGGTCGGCGTGGTGGTGGTAGGAGAGGTCAAAGCAAAAGGGGCCGTCCAAGTAAGTCATTCAATCACTCTTTTAAATTTACATATTCTATTCTTAATGGTTAAGCAACTCTTTTAAAGTTCCATATAAATGTTATATTCTATTTTCAAATTATTTTTGTAGATACTCCAATTACAAGGTTAAGATTCGGTCTATGCAATAGACTAGTAAGTATCGATTAAGAATCATCCTCCCATGCATTCTCTGAATCTCCAAATAACAAGGGTGAAAAACCAAGGAAAAAATGTCCTTTCATTGATGACGAAGTGCTTGAGGATAGCATGGATGAAGCAAGCAATGACATTCATGCTGATCCTATGAGCACCCACACTACCACCACGGAGTGTGGTGAAACAACACAGGGGAGGTCTTTAGATTTGCAAACTGTACATGAGGAAAATGAAGAGGTGAATGAGGATAATGCTAATGAAGAAAAGAAAGAGGTCAGTGAGCATGATAGACACATTGGAGAGAATGTCAAGTTTGGGCTTATGTCAGATGTGTTGGCCTCATTTTTTGTAACGAGGTCTACCCTCCTATCCCTTTGTGTAGACTTGTGCCCTATGAGGCTATAAGGCTTGCATCTAGTTCTGCTACATGGTTGATTTCATCTTTCGATAATGCTTTGTATCTCCCCAAAATTTGGAAGAGTGGGGCCCTCTTTGGAGAGAAGTTAACCAAAGGTTTGAAGATGAATTGACTGATGACTGGGCTGATTTAAGAGCGTGCAAGTTTTTGGTATGGGACGGTAATCATAGGTTGAAGACATGGATGCATAGGATAAAGGAAGGTAACTATGCATTGTCTTGCTTTCTCTTGTTTATTATGATGATACTTCCTTCTTTGACTAATTATTTATTTTATTATTTGATGTATGTAGTTTATAATGAAGATATTTCGCGACATGTTAGAGTTCTATGTCAATTCATTCAAGTGGAGAAGAAGAAAGAAGGAGAACTATTGTTAGTATTGGATACTTCAAATGCATAAGTATACTTATCACTATTAACTTTTTCAAATGGGTTAATAGATCATCAATTGTGTGTGAATATTGCCAATAGTTTTTATTTATGTGTGAATCTCAAAATATAAAGATAATTTATGTGTGAATGTCAATATATTTTATTTATACCAATAGGTTTCATTTACGTGTGAATGCCAATAGGTTTCATTTATTAGTTATGTAAATGTGAATAGGTTTTATTTATGTGTGAATCTTAAAATTTAAAGATAATTTTCAATGTTGTAGTGTAACAAGAGCACATGTGAAACCCAACCTAGGCCATGAAATTTTCATGTTCCAAAAGTTTGGCATCGCTGATAAACAAAGCATTTTGGAAAGGATGAGCCCTTCTCAAAGACGGTGGGCTGAAATAGAGTATGAAATTGAGGGAAAAAGTAACCATGGCAATGATCCATGGTACAAGAACCCATGTTTGCTAATATCGTTTTTGGTGTGGAAGGTAAAAAGTTTGGTATAGTATTTTAGTTTTCAGCATAACAAATTGTGGTATCTTGAATTTAACCATAACTAAGAATAGTGTATTGGTTTTTCTATTTAGGATGACTATAACTCTGCCATACTCAAAGAGGAGGCCCGCCTCAAGGAGCTTGCATTGCCAGAGGCAAATTATGAGGCAAAAAGTGTCAAGATTGTGGGAGAGAAGGAAGGAGTCTCACTTGTAGCTTTCTTGGTTGCACAATGGGGAAATACACACAAGGGTGGAGGCTGAAAACAGTTTTCATCTTCTTAGTTGTGTAAGCCAAAAGAACTCTCGTACATAGAAATAGAAGAACCCTATATATGGGTCTCAAACCAAACTCAACTAACTAAGGTGGCATACTAACTGAGCCACGAACTAGAGTAGATAAGGATAGCTGTCATGTAGCTATTATTCATGGGCGGTGTACCAACCGCATCTGCAACTGACAAGTCGGTGACATAAATGCACAACGGTCACCCTGGTATATCACGAGTGGAGCTCGATATCTCAACACTCCCCCTCGAGCTCAATCCCAATTCCTGCACACCAAGCAGGTCTCTGAACTTGTGCAGCTTCTCTGCGCCCAATGCCTTCGTGAATATGTCAGCTACTTGATCCTATATGCTGACATAAACTAGATCAATAAAACCTAGTAAAACCCTCTCCCGCACATAGTGATAATGCACCTCAATGTGCTTTGTTCTAGCATGATAGACTGGGTTATTTGCCAAATGTATACTACTCATGTTGTCACAATAAATGACAACTGGCCCATCTGTAGACTGATGCATATCATAAAGTAGCTTATGCAACAAAGCTACCTCACATGCAGCCATTGCTGCACCCCTGTACTCAGCCTCTATGCTCGACAAGGCAACTGTAGGCTGTTTCTTGCTGCTCCAAGTGACTGCAGCACTCCCAAAAGAGAACACATATCCACTGGTAGATCGTATATCAGAAATACTACTAGCCCAATCAGCATCAGTATATCCATGCAACTGTATCTGAACCCCAGTCTCATAAAATAGTCCATACTGCAATGTGGACTTCACATACCTGAGTATGCGTCTAGCCACATCCAAATGCGGTTTCCTTGGAGCCTGCATAAATTGACTTACCAATCCAACAGCATAGCTCAAATCTGGCCTAGTAATAGTCATATAAATCAAGCTTCCTACTATGCGTCTGTACATAGTAGGGTCTTCCAGAAGCTCACATGCATCTGTGCTCAGCTTCACATTCTGCTCCAAAGGAACTGAAATAGGCTTACAACCTGTCATCCCATATTTGGATAGCATATCCATTCCATACTGCCTCTGCAAGAGCTGTATCCCACTTGGTGATCTAATCACCTCAATGCCCAAGAAATAACGCAGTTCTCCCAAATCCTTCATCTCAAACTTCTGCTTCAATAGCATTTTCACATGAAGGATATCTTCATCACTGTCACCTGTCATAATCAAATCATCAACATAAATGACAAGTAGCATAATACCTTTCTCTGTTTTTCTCACATAAAGTGTGAAATCTGCCTTGGAAATCTGAAAGCCAATAGTGACAAGATACTATCCTATCTTGTTAGACCATGCTCTAGGTGCTTGCTTCAAGCCATACAAGGCTTTCTTCAACCTGCAAACAAACTCAGGATGAATAGCATGCACATAACCTGGTGGCTGCTCCATATAGACCTCTTCTTGCAAGTCACCATGCAAGAAGGCATTCTTTACATCCATCTGATGTAAAGACCATTCCTTTGATGCAGCCATAGCAATAACTGCTCTTACAGTTGCCATCCTTGCAACCGGACTGAATGTTTCTTCATAATCAATGCCATATGTTTGTGCATACCCCTTGACTACTAATCTTGCCTTGTATCTGTTCACAGAACCATCTGCATTGTGCTTCACCTTATAAACCCACTTACAGCCAATTGCATTATTACCTTTAGGCAAAGGTACCAATTCCCATATAGCATTTGCTTCCAAGGCATCCATTTCTTCATCCATGGCTTTCTCCCATTTTTCTTTTCCCATGGCTTGCTCAAAAGATGTGGGTTCTGGTTCCTGTATCACTTTGACTATATATGCATAGTGAATGGCTGTAAATCCATCATATTTCAGCCTATCCACAAGATACCTAACTCTGGTAGACCTGCGCAAAGTAGGTTCACTCCCAGGTGCTCTCAAAACATCCCTGGTCTTCCTTACTCTAGGTGTAACAATAGAAGGAATACCCAACTCATCATCAATGCTCTGTTCTGAGCCACTGGATTCACCATCCACATAAGAGTGACCTGCATTCACATTAAACATGGGCTGATCTACCTTCTCTTTTCCTTTTCGTGATACCTGCATACCACTATTTGCACTGCCTTGAGAAGATTCTCCTGATCTCAATCTGCCTGTCCATGGCAAAGAATGTGAACCACTGCTAGAGGACGCTCCAGGTCCACCAATATTTTGTGACTGCTGCTGTGAATTCTGTGCAGCATTACCATTTTGTGCATCTACATCATCAATCACATTTACTGGTTTATACCAGCTACTCATCTCATCAAAAACAACATCTCTGCTCATTGTAAACTTACGAGTAGAAGGGTTATAACATCTATACCCTAGATGCACTTCTCAGCTTTTGGATCCAACTTGGATCTCAACTCATCTGGCACATGTACATAGGCAATGCAACCAAAAATTTTCAAATGAGAAATATCTGGTTTCCTACCAGTATACCTCTCCTCTGGAGTCATCCCATGTATTGCTGCAGTGGGAGTCCTGTTCATTATATAGACTGCCGTAGCAACTGCTTCAGCCCAGTAAAAATCTGGCAAGTCTTTTTCGTTGAGCATGGCACGAGATACCTCTCCAATATGCCTGTTTTTCCTTTCTGCAATTCCATTTTGTTGTGGGGTATGACTGCATGAATATTGCTGCTTTATGCCATGCTCCTGCAGGAACCTTGCAAACTCATTTGAGAGGTACTCTCCCCCTCCATCTGACCTTAGGCATTTTATTTGCATGCCTGTTTCTTTTTCAACCATAGCTTTAAGAGTTTTGAAATGCCCAAAAACTTCACTTTTCTTTTTCATAAAATACACCCAAACCTTTCTGCTATAGTCATCAATAAAAGTAACAAAATAATGACAGTCTCCAAGAGATGCAGCTTTAGTAGTCCACACATCAGAGTGGATTAATTCCAATGGCTTCTTACTCTCTTGAACATGTCTAGGAAATGGTTTCCTTGCCTGTTTTCCAAACTGACAGGCTTCACATACCTTATGTATTTCTGCAACCTTGAATTTAGGCAATCCTACAACAATATTTTGGGCCTGCATTGATTTAAGTCGCTGTACATTAACATGACCAATGCGTTTATGCCAGATATCAATATCTACAACTACATCGGTCCCATGTGCAAACATTGCTGCACTCAATTCAGACATGTCTGCATCCAACGTAAACATTCTGCCCTTCTTCTTTCCTTTTGCTATCAAGCGACCTTTATTTTTCATATCCTCAACAAAGCATCGATGAGGATTAAATCTGACCTGCAAGCCCTGCTCAACCATTTGACCAACAGAAACCAGATTCTTGGTGATATTCGGGACATGAAATACATCGGACAAGTATTTCTTTTTCCCATCCTGCATAGACAAAGGAATTTTTCCAATCTGCACAATAGGATGCGCAGTATCATCACCCGTCTCCACAAATCCTGGTTTTTTCATTTTCCTTGCATCCTCCATCCATTCTGCATGACCTGTCATGTGGTTTGATGCACCTGAGTCAACATACCATACATCATTGCTTTCTTCTACACTTGTCACAGAATTGTTCATGTGCTGCACTATAAACAAATGCTCATTTCTGTCATCACCCTGTCTACTAGAAGATGCATAATTTCCTTGTTGCAATTTTCCATTCATGATGTCATTCTGCTTTTTATAGCAGCCTTTAGCCATATGACCCATTTTACCACAGTAGTGGCATTCAACATTACTGTTTGCATTTTGGCATCTTTGCCATTCACCACGACCTCTTTGGCTTCCCCTGCCTCTAGAGTTGCCACGTCCTCCTCCATAGGACTGGTTTTCTTGAGTTTGCTGCATATTCTGATTTCTACCACGGCCTCCAAATCGGCCTCCTCTACCTCTGCCTCTACCTCTTCCAACATTTGAGTAGAAGACAGTTTCTTTTGAAGTTCCTCCTGAAGAAGATGCACCGCCATTTCTTTGCTCCTCAGAAATTAGAAGAGCAATCAACTCCTCAAAATCAGGAAATCTTTCACGAACTGAAATGGATGTTCGAAACTGTGCATAATCCTTTCCTAGACCATTCAAGGTCACGGAAACTAAATCATCATCTTCCACTGGCAACCCAATGGAAGCAAGTGCATCTGCAATCTTCTTCACCTTCATGTGGTAGTCATTGATGCTCATATTTTCTCTTTGCACATTATGCAACTCTTGCTTGAGCTGCATTTTCCTGGCTTGTGTATTTGTGATATACATTTTTTACAAAGTGTCCCATGCCTCCTTTGGCGTACTTGCATCTTGAATATGCACAATCATAGAGTCTGAAATGCTGATAGACAGCCAATACATAACTTTCCTGGCTCTCTCATGCCATGCTTTAAATGCCTACATTTGCTGTTGATTGAGAACATCAGGAAGAACTGGTTCTTCTTCATTTCCTGCAACAAATTCCCAATATCCTTTTCCCATAAGGAAATTCGTCATTCTAAACTTCCATACTTGGAAGTTGTTCTTGTCAAGCTTTTCAGTGACAATCTGTGAAAGAGAATCAGACGCCATTACAGAACACTGCAAAAAATTCTGTCACTGCAAAAAACACAGCTTCACCCTCACAAGGGCAAATCTGCAAAACTGGCGAAAGTGGTATTTGACCACACAGTCACTTCTTAGTGATGATTTTGCATCAACAGGCAACAGGGATGATTCTGTAACTCCCAATATCTCTGCGCACAGGCATACGATGCAATTTCTGCAGTAACTTTTCACTGACCTATAGAACAACGGTCGCACAACATAAAACTGGGCCTTTTCCTGAGTGCGTGCAAAAAAGTTCCGCCTCCAAAACAGGCCCCGAAATGGCCTCAAATCAAAAAAACAGGGTCACCAAGGGCTAAAGCCATCTCCCGCAGCATATACTGCCCTCTTGCTTCACCGCGAAGGGCGTCTCAACCTGAGACAATGCACTCTTGCAATTTCCGGCTGTGCTATGCAGAGATCTGCTTCCAAAACAGAAAATGAAAGAAACACTGCTCCTCTTACCAGAACACCGCGAGCTTGGCTTGCTATCTTGAGCTCCTTACCACGAACAAGGCTCTGATACCATGTCAAGATTGTGGGAGAGAAGGAAGGAGTCTCACTTGTAGCTTTCTTGCTTGCACAATGGGGGAATACACACAAGGGTGGAGGCTGAAAACAGTTTTCCTCTTCTTAGTTGTCTAAGCCAAAAGAACTCTCGTACATAGAAATAGAAGAACCCTATATATGGGTCTCAAACCAAACTCAACTAACTAAGGTGGCATACTAACTGAGCCACGAACTAGAGTAGATAAGGATAGCTGTCATGTAGCTATTATTCATGGGCGGTGTACCAACCGCATCTGCAACTGACAAGTCGGTGACATAAATGCACAACGGTCACCCTGGCATATCACGAGTGGAGCTCGATATCTCAACAAAAAGAAAACAATTCATAAACAAAGAGCAAGATAAATTGAGGGACAAAGGATACAAGTACCTTGGAATAGCTAATCCTGCGCATGGAGAGGATTTCTTTTCTGTTTTGTTTGCATTGAATTGGGATGAAAAGAACATGATGGCTATTACCAAGGACAAATTATATGCCATTTGTAGTGCTAATATTGCTGCGGAGAGGTATGTTTTCCTCATGGACTAATGTTCTCTTATTTTTTGGAATTAAACATAATTTGGTTCAACAATATTGAAGTTATGTTTTGTTCAATAACCAATATATTAGAAAAAGGGAGATTTTACTTCTCATGACTGTCACAAAGGCAAAGGACTCCACTATGTCATACTTTGCGAATGTAAGGAGATTTCATAGCTACATGAATCAAGAGGTGTATTGGTTTCATATGATTGGAGAATGCTCCTTATTGATCAAGAGCTTACAAGTTGATGGCGCTGAGATTCCAGGAGGCTTTGATGTTTTTTTAAAAGGCCAAAGACGTTTACATATTTTAAAGGCATTTGCAAATATTTTTGGTGAAATGAAGAATGTTGGAGACTCTGAGAAGGTTCCAGAGCTCACACAATCAAGCAAGAGGGTGGTATACAGGTATTTCTAGTATAAAGAAACCATATTTTCTAAATACCATATGTACAAATGTATTCTAACTTAAGAGTGCTTTTGTTGTTTGTTCTTATGTTTTTGGAAAAGATGGTTGCGTAGTCTACAGGAAAGTGGAGTGCTAGAAAGCCTCCCTCCTCTAGTGGAGGAGTGGATGGACTTGGGATGTGAAAATTGTATGTTCTCAAAAGCACTGCTTGAGAGGGGTCTGTCGGAATGGGAAATGCGTATTTGTCCATGGTGGATAGACTATCCATTGGATGACATTCCACGGCAAGAGATTGAATTAAGAGAGAGTAAGTACTTTGAGAGCCAAACATAGTAAATATGTGGTAACTCTTGCTCTTAGCTATTTGTTTTAGTAATACTTGCCTTATATGCAGGATTTCTAGAACAAAATAGAGTAATTTCTATGCACAAAGAAGAGGATGAAGGAAATGGTACTTTCTAAAAATGTATTTGTTTAACATGAAACTTATCATAACTTTTTAGACTTTTGTGTTTTCTTAACTTTGTTGTTTTTGCAAATTAGAAATGTCCAATACAATAGACATGGTCCCTCATGTTGTGGGGATAAAGGCGACTTGTGGTGGTAGCATGGCAAAGGGTATATTGGATGGAATGCAAATTTTTAGTTTGATCCAAGTAGCCTTGTTTCTAATTTGCATGAATATGATATTATATTGTGTTGACTTCACACTACTTAGGTGCCATTAGTGATGCAACTGTTGATACTACAATAAAGAAAAAGTCCATGGGAAAATGAAAGAATATCCCCACGATAGATGATGCGTTGAAGCATAGCAAGGGTAAGCTAATTTGCATGAATGATAGAGTTTAGGATTTTCATTTGACGAGTCAATTTATTAAAGTATTATTTTGTTGTCTTTATATTGCGTAGGTAATATAAGTGAATCAAATGAGGTTGGTACAACAAAGCGAAGGTCTAAACACAAAGAGAAAGTTGTTTCATTGGATGAAGAATTAGAAGGTGAATCAAGTATCATTTTTTGGATTATTGGAGTCATGTTAAAAGTACATTTTTATACTTTTTTGAAGATAATATAAAATCTAAACATTAAACACTAAATAATTTTCTTTCCTTCCTATTTTTCTTTACAACTTTAGGCAAAAAAGATGGTTTTGACATGCATAGCATTTGGAAAGAAAATGAAAAATGTAAGGGTCACTTTGAGGGATCTTTGCAACATACTACACCTTCTCGGGCTATGTCGTTCATGAGTCAGTCATCAGAGCCTATACAAGAGTCTTGTAGACGTCCCGCTATACGCAAGACAGGTATGTAGATTTCTAGCTTTACATTCTGAGTCTTAACATTTAGCCAACATCAACATTTGTAAGTAAACTTTATTTTGATGATAGGATTTCAATACCAAACTATCGTAGATGCTCTGTTGGTAGATGTGACATCAATCGATGATTTTGCATTGGATGAGTATATTTTATCACCATTCTCTATATACACATCTATTGTAATGGTCACTTATTCTTTGTTATTGTGTTTTCAATTTTAGCATTAAGCGCTTCATGGAGGGAAATACCATCAACTCTTACCAGTGTAATGGTGTCCCATCATATGAGGTTGCTAAGTTGTTGTTTGCAGATTTTCCTACATCTTTGCTTGTTGTTGGCCTTGAGGCAGAAGGCATATGTGCTTGTATTAGTTTAGTTTATAAACTCATGTGATATCTTATACATCTTTACATTTGAAAGGGATTCCCGAATGGAATACATTTTCTAGTGCACTTGTCAAAGGTGTCATGGACCTAGCCCATAGATTCTTGGCAGATGAGGGGTTCTTGGTGACTTTGGGATTTGCACAACACTTTGGAAAAGTGCTTAGA
Organism: Lygodium microphyllum; assembly: GCF_053477565.2. Classification (NCBI taxonomy): domain Eukaryota; kingdom Viridiplantae; phylum Streptophyta; class Polypodiopsida; order Schizaeales; family Lygodiaceae; genus Lygodium; species Lygodium microphyllum. The sequence continues at coordinate 21,245,646 of NC_141153.1, forward strand.
GGAGCTCATGCCATTGGATTGAAGCTCCATCGCACATGGACTCTCGTGTGTGAGGGTGGATATAGACACCCTGATACTCAAGAGGAGGTAAGTGTGTTGAAGACAAACTTGTAACTTTTTAAAATAAAAGTTTAACTAGCTAACAAGATGATTCTGCATTGCTAGGTCATGGACCTTACTATTGGCTTGTTTTATCGAGGGATGCATGTCCCTTCATATGATAGAGAGGCTGGCGAGAGGGTTAGCCCATATAGGTTTCCTGCCTCTCGTAGCTTCCTCTTTGAGACAGACCTCCAAGGCACATCATTTGAGCACACTTATGTGGATGGTGTAGAGGTTCGAGGGGGTGCAGAAAGATCACTAGTTTTTTATAGGTGCGTTATACACTCTTAGACTGGTTTATACTTTGCATTGAGATATGTCATGCTTTTGTTATGGATGTTACTAAATGGTTTCTTTTGTAGGTGGCTCCTTGCTACGTTCACAGAGGATCTCGACTATGTGCTGGATATTTTTTCAGGTTGTGGCGGCCTTGGTAGAGCATGTATAGAGATGCATCGTTTTTGCATGTGCCTTGAGGGTGATTTTAGCCTCTACAACCAGTGCTTGGTTGATGTGGCATGCTGTTCATCCTAGTGGCGATGATGATTTCACATGATTTGTGGTTGCATTATTTTTAATATGATGCCTTGTATTGGTAGTGCATGCCATGGGGCTTGATGATGCTCAGGAATTATGTATGACTCTATGGATTTTGGATCTCACTTAAATTGGGATTACTTCATAAACTTATAAAATTATGCTAAAACCTCATGCTTTAGAAGTAGTTGCATACCTATTTTTTGTGAGAGATCAAAGCATTCAATAGTTTGTGATTAGTTTGCAATTCAACATCCTAATATAATTTATCTAATTAGTTTGCAATTGCAAAATAATTAAATCCAAAGCAATAACATAATCAAACAAAAAGCTCCATAAAATAACCAAAAAAATCCAAGTGATGACCAAAAAGCTTCAAGAAGCACTTAAAAAGCTCCAAATGAAGAGCTTGCTAAATAATAGCACTCCTTATTGCCTCCCTTAATTACTAATTTCCATGTCAAATCTCACATTCTCTATGATTTTGTGAGTGCATGTTTGTTTAAGTGTGATTAGCATCTACCTTGGTAAGTTTCTCCTCCTTTTCACATTCTTGTCCCAATAGTTATAGGAGCAATTTCAAGAAAAGCCTTGATGGATCATCAAGCATAGTTGGAATCACTTAAACGAAAATGGCATATCTTTTTCATTCATGTTTGACCAATTTATTGGACATTTTTGGCATGCTTATCATATAGAGATATGATATGGAGTCTTTCCACAATTGTGCTACATAGCTTACACATTAAAGAAATGGAATTTATCATATGTCCTTCAAATCCTCCTCTAAGGATGCTCTCCTATATGATCTTCACTTTCTATTTGGTTGTGGCTTGCATGCAACGATGATTATTGGTATGATATAATGCAATAGTCCTTTATTTCAACCCTTTTGTAGCCAAAGAAAGTAGGTTGCAACAACCTTTTCACTACCCTTTCAGATCACCACATAGGTTTCTTGCATGATAAAAATGTGTGAAATTATGTGAGTATCTTACATTTTATGAATTACACTCAATGCTAATATAGGATAATATTTCAATGTTAATGAAGACAATCTACCAACATTCTCTCTCTCTCTCTCTCTCTCTCTCTCTCTCTCTCTCTCTCTCTCTCTCTCTCTCTCTCTCTCTCTCTCTCTCTCTCTCTCTCTCTCTCCACACTAAGGGTAAGGCCTTTGATTTCTTACGTACAAGTTGCTATGGTAGTATAGGAGATGCCTATAGATATTTGGGGGAAACCCCTCATGGAGGAGCTTCCACATGCACTCCTCACATGTTCCAAGCTAGAGAGAGATAGTGAGTGGATGCTAGTTTCTTACAAAAGTAAAAGGAGGATACTGCTTCACATGCTAGAGTTCAATCTCATATACATAGGTTACAACACAATAACGAAGAAGTCATAGCTAGGATGTTATACGGCACTTTTATGGAGAATGCTCTTCAAGAAAATGCAAGTGCTTCCTAGTCACAATCACTATATGCAAATATTACTTTGCCAGTTAAAATGATGAAAATTTTGTCTGATAATTAACATAATCACTTATGCAAAGAATGAATAACTAATTTATTCTAAGCATTCTTTGAAATAGTTGAATATATTTTCCTTCCTATACATTTCTTATGTTGTTGTCATTGACCCTTTTAGACACCAAAACATATGTTACCACTGAGACTTATGTCCTTCAAATCCTCCTCTAAGGATGCTCTCTTATCTGATCTTCACTTTCTATTTGGTTGTGGCTTGCATGCGATGATTATTGGTACAATATAATGCAATAGTCCTTTATTTCAACCCTTTTGTAGTAGCCAAAGAAAGTAGCTTGCAACAACCTTTGCACTAACCTTTCAATATGGTGTCACCACATAGGTTTCTTGCATGATAAAAACTCGTGAAATTATGTGAGTATCTTGCATTTTATGAATTACACTCGATGTTAACATAGGATGATATTTCAATGTTAATGAAGAATATCTACCAAGATTCTCTCTCTCTCTCTCTCTCTCAAAACACACACACACACACACACACACACAAGGGTCAATCAATCAACAAATAAGGGTAAGTCCTTTGATTGCTTACGCACAAGTTGCTATGGCAGTATAGGAGATGCCTATAGACATTTGGGGGAAACCCCTCGTGGAGGAGCTTCCACATGCACTCCTCACATGTTCCAAGCTAGAGAGAGATAGTGAGGTGGATGCTAGAGTTCTTACAAAAGCAAAAGGATGATAGAACTTTACAGGTTAGAGTTCAATCTTATATAGTATGCTAGAGTTCAATCTCATATACAAGGGTTACAACACAATAAGGAAGAAGTCATAACTAAGATGTTATATGGCTTTCTTGAGTCAATGCCTTTCTTAATAGGCCAATGTTTGAGGAGGAGATAGATGCGATACTTCCTCATGAAGGAAAATAAGATATATGGTGCTAATACTCTAGAAAATATGGAAATTTGTGATCTTAACGATACTTCAATGGTTGCATCAGTCGCTCCTTCGGATGACTAATGATAAGCAAAAAAATCCTCCAATGGATGTCTTGTGAATTGGGTAACTTAAGGGAGGAGAGTTTTGATAAACTAGAGAAGGTCGTTAGATAGGCCTGATATTTTTGTAATAGCTTTATTTCTTAATATTTTAGTCTATTTTGTGTTTAAAGGAAAGCTTGCAAGGGTTTCTTTATTGGCATTCAAAGAATAACACTAGTGCCTAGGTAGTGACTCAAAGAAGATATATTCAAGTAGTATAAGACTCAAACAAGAAGAATATTATTAATTATTAGGTTTAGGGTCACTCACCTATAGCTAGTTGGTACCAAAGTTAATATAGTGTGTGGTAGTGGGAGAAAGAAAGAGGGAGCACTTGTATGCAACAACAATATCAAGAAGAAGAACAAATAGGTGCAATGTGTATTGAGAAAGAGAGAGAGAGAGAGAGAGAGAGAGAGAGAGAGAGAGAGAGAGAGAGAGAGAGAGAGAGAGAGAGAGAGAGAGAGAGAGGAGGCTGGCATCTAGCATTGTAAGTTATTCTCTTTCTGAGTTGCTAACATATATAACAATGACATTTTCTAAATTCTTTGATCAGTCCATCGATAGCTACAAGTGATCGATTTGTGCCATGCCTCATCTATGCTGGCTAGGATGCCTTTTATCTTGCAAGTGAATATGAAAAATTATGTAATCCATATATTAATGTGAATATATTTTTTGCTTGGCAAGCTGCTGTCCACCTATTGTGTATTGGGTGTAGCTGCTATTGGCATGGATCCAGGTCGATGTCATGCTACACTGCTTGTGCAAGCTATCTGGCTACTCTTTCAGGAAGGTTCCAGAAAGCTTGTATTGGCCACTTGTCAACCATCTCATATATCCCTCTTTCCTAGCATACAATCCATATGCCCAACCCTAGAAGTACTCTAGATACAAATACAAATTATTAGAGAATTTCTTTTCCATGGAAGGTTTCTATAAAGTATAATGTTAAGTCAACCTCCTAGGGAGACTTTTCCATAAAGTACAAGTAGATGCTAGCATCTTAAAAATGTGCAAAATGTTTCTTAATGCATTTCCGTTTCCGTTTCCATGGCAAAGCCATCCTCCATCATTGCTTATTTTCTTGTCTGATTTGCACCTCAGAGCTAGACCCTAAGATCTCTTTATTAAGTTGTGTCATTATCACACACTACTTTGAGACAATTACAGGGGTACTAGAGCATACCTTGTGCTACTAACTTGCAATAATAACACTTATTAATGATATGTATTTTGTGAATTATCAATCAAAGCCAATGTTTTGGATGAATCTTCTTTTTGTATTTATGGAGTTACACCAAAACATTGAGATAAGCTTGACCACTAGTTAATCAAACTCAAGCTTGTATACACACATATTGGCTATGGCTATGCTTTTATGTAGATAAGAAAATTTGTAGAAAATCCCATATTGATCAGAGCACTTAGTTGTGGGTATGCTTGTATACACACATGTTTGGGCATGCTTGTATAAACATTCATCATATTTTCAAACATCTTGCATATCCCTCTTTCCTATCCTATAGTCCATATGCCCAACCAATTAGGGAAAGAGATGAAAGCCATAACAAAGAATCAATTTCATCCAATGGGAGTGTTTTGTATTGACACTTTTTCAATCTACATTTTGAAAGAACAATCACTTACACTATCTTTTGTGTATGTTGGGTATTCTAGGAACACTAGGAACAAAGATTTGTGCCTCATTGTGAGAACAAACTGAGTTACATGTTTTTAAATAACTTTGATTATATTCTCAAGCACTTACAAATTGATGCATACTATTTTGAGTGAATCTTCTTCTTTTCTTGACCACTAGTTAATCACACTCAAGCTAGGGTTTCAAAATCAAGCTTGTATATACACATTGGTTAGTGTTTGTAGAAAAGTCAGAGTTGGTCCACTTGACATCAATTAGTGAACTTCATAATGAGACACTCATGCATACTTTTGACCTAGAGCATTATGGGTGTACCACCCACTTGTTTGACTCAACATTGCAAGCCAATTGGGATCTAATTTGCATTACGTCCTACTCACTTGTGGAAATGGTATAATTCATTCTCATTGTTGATTCCATGTGATCCTCAAGAGCTATATGATGCTCATGAATCTAAAAGTGTAATATCTTGGGAAATTCTAGTAGCCACTTGAGTGTAAGCTATTGTCCAAACTCTAAACATGTATTCAAGAAGATCCCAAACTAGTCTAAGTCTTAAATTGATATATAATTTACTTTCATGTGAACATTAGTGTGCAATTTTAGATGTACAAGATATATTAAACAATCATCATGCAATCAAATGTAAATTCACACTTATAATGGTAATCGTTGTGACAGAGTACTATAAGTCCTAGGGACACGACCTTCCTTTTTGTGTTTCAATTAGTGTCTCTAAGTATCGAGATAACTTATTTTCATGTTGTTCTTGAAATAGTCTAGGCCTTAGTTTCATTGTGCATATCTAAGTGACTATATATCTAATTTTGAATATATGGTTGTGTGCACTTTCAAGTGTTCAAGAGATATTACACTATCGTCATACGAGGAGATGTTAAGCCATACTCAAAAGGGATAATTGTTGTGATGGACTATTAAGTCCCACTGACATTGACCCTTTCAAACACCAAAACAAATGTTACCACATTTAGACTTATTCTGATGTCATATATTGTGTTGTTCTTGAGGACTCATGGGATAAAGAGGCAATTTACTTGCAAGTATAACCCACAACAAAATGGGGTTGCAAAAAGAAAAAGTAGGCATATTGCAGAAGTCGCACGGGCATTAATGGCTGAAAAGAATATGCCCAAACATTTTTGGTCTGAGGTTGTCCATATTGCTGTCTACATTATGAGCAGAACTCCCACAGCTGCAGTTCATGGGATGACTCCTGAAGAGTGCTTTATTGGCAAGAAGCCCGATGTATCGCACTTGAAGGTATTTGGATGTGTTGCATATGTTCATGTGCCAGATGGGCTACGGAAGAAGCTTGATCCAAAGGCTGAGAAATGTATTTTTATTGGGTACTCTTTAGAGTAGAAAGGGTATTGATGCTATAACCCTGTCATAGGTGAGTTCAAAGTGAGTAGGGATGTTATCTTCGATGAGATGGGCAGCTAGCATGCACCTGCTGGTGATGTATTCGATGATGATAATGATCAGGACAGTTATGTGCAGAAAGAAAAACAAGAATCACGGAGTCTTAGTGGACCAGAAACATCATATGGTACTATACCTACAGTGAGCCCTTGGTCTAGAAGACTAAGGAGTAGCCCCACATCTTCAAGTGGATCTATAAGTGTTACACGGAAGGACAAAGGAAAGAAGAAAGTGCTGGATGGTAATGATGCATCTACCAGTCATTTGGGATTTGATAGATATTCCAGTGGTTCAGAGAGTTTGGATGATGAGCTTGGTATTCCTTCAGTCAGGATACTAGGTGCACAAAGAGCTCATAGTAATGTAAAGGCTCCATTGAGTGATTCGGTGGTAGGTAGATCTAGCAGGGTTAGATATCCTGTTAAAAGATTTGGTTTTGAAGGTTATGCAGCTCACCATTATGCTTATATGGTGAAACTAGTTGAGGATGTTGAGCCCACTTATTTTGAGAATGTTGTTGGTCATGCTCATTGGGATGCACCAATGGATGAGGAGATGGCCGCATTAGAAGCCAATAAGACTTGGGATTTGGTACCCTTACCTAAGGGTAAGAAAGCTATTGGTTATAAGTGGGTTTACAAAGTCAAGCATAATGCAGATGGTTCAGTTAGTAGGTATAAGGCTAGGTTGGTTGCAAAAGGCTATGCTCAAACATATGGCATAGATTATGAAGAGACATTCAGCCCAGTTGCTAGGATGGCAACTGTTAGGTGTGTGATTGCCTTGACAGCAGCCAAAGGTTGGATTTTGCAGCAAATGGATATTAAGAATGCCTTCTTGCATGGTGAATTGCAAGAAGAAGTGTATATGGAGCAGCCTATAGATTATGAGGATTTAGAGCATCCCACATATGTGTGCAGGTTAAAGAAGGCACTCTATGGGCTGAAGCAAGCACCTAGAGCATGGTCTGATAAGATTGGAGAGTATCTTGTCAATATTGGATTTTGTATTTCTGATGCTGATCACTCACTTTATGTGAAAAAGGGAGATGCAGGTTTGGTCATCATAGTCATCTATGTGGATGACTTGATTATTACAGGTGACAATGACAATGGGATTGCTGAAGTTAAGGACTTCTTGAAGAAGAAGTTTGAGATGAAAGATTTGGGTGAGCTGAGACACTTTCTTGGTATTGAGGTGATCAAATGTGATGATGGTATATGGCTATCCCAAAGGCAGTATGGCTTGGATATGTTATCCAAGTATGGTATGACAGCATGTAAGTCTCTTTCAGTACCATTGGAGCAAAATGTGAAGTTGAGTGCTGACGTTGGGGATGAGATAGAAGACCCTACTACATTCAGGAGGATAATAGGGAGTTTGATGTACATGACTATCACAAGGCCAGACTTGAGCTATGCTGTTGGCCTTGTTAGTCAGTTTATGCAGATGCCTAGAAAGCCTCATTTGGATGCAGTTAGATGTATATTGAGGTATGTGAAGTCCACTTTACATTATGGACTTTTTTATGAGGCAAGTAAGGACATACATGTCTTTGGATACACAGATGCAGATTGGGTTGGTAGCATGTCTAACAGAAGATCTACAAGTGGATTCATGTTTTCCCTTGGTAGTGCAGCACTTACATGGAGTAGCAAAAAGCAACCTATATTTGCTTTATCGAGTACAGAGGCTGAGTATAGAGGTGCTGCTATGGCAGCATGTGAGGTGGTACGGTTGCAAAAGTTATTAGGTGATTTGTACGTGCAGGGAGATGGTCTAGGTGACATTCATTGTGATGACATGAGCAGCATATAGCTAGCTAGGAATCCAGCGTTCCATGCTAGGACAAAACACATTGAGGTGCACTACCACTTTGTGAGAGAGAAGGTATTTGCAGGAGAGATTGACTTGGTATATTTTAGCACACAGGATTAGATAGCTGACATTTTCACAAAGGCATTGGGTGTAGAGAAGCTTCGAAAGTTCCGAAGCTTACTTGGAGTTGCAGAGATAGAATTGAGCTTGAGGGGGAGTGTTGAGATGGCAAGCTCAACACGTGCGGACATTGATGATGGACCGCCTGGCTAGATGAGTACGCACGTCTACACTTAGCATGTTGGTGGTCATTATGATACTCACATGGCCACAGACATCACTTATTATATTTAGTTTGTTACACCTACCTACAACTAGAAAAGATATAACGCCAGTCGATTAGTGTAGTCGGTTATGCACTGTTTGACTTAGAAGGCCACTTTCCTTTATGTTGTATCTTATCTATACTTTGTGTACATTGTATAGTGTGTGAAAGAAGAAGAAAAAAATCAACAAGAAAAAGTTTTGGCCTCCATCTCTCTTCTTGTGTTCTTGAGTGAGCTTCCTCTTGTGTATACAGTGTGTGTTTGGCACAGCAACTCAAGCAAATCCCCCCATCATGCGATTGTTGACAGTTAAAGCATAATAAATATTAACATGCATGTTCAAGGCTTTGAATCTTTTTAGACTACTCATTGTAGATGTTAGTGCAATTTGTTAACTTGGACTCAACTTGGATTATTAGTGAGATTCATTATACTTTCAAACATATTGTATATCCCTCTCTTGTAACATATGTTACCACTCAAAATTATTAAGATGTCATATATTGCATTGAATAAATGTTATTCTTGAATTTGTGGTGTGATACAAGAAAAAGAAAGGGAAGTACCTAGACATTGAGATGTGTTATGGATCTTTAAATAGCCTCACATCTAACATATATGTTAATAAATATTAACATGCATGTTCACAGCTTTGAAGCTTTTTAGACCACTCCCTTTAGATATTAGTGCAATTTCTTAACTTGCATTAGTAGTGAGATTCATTATACTTTCTAGCATATTGTATATCCCTCTCTTATAACATATGTTACCACTAAGAATCATTTTGATGTCTTATATTGTGTTGAATCGATGTTCTTCTTGAATTTGTGGTGTGATACAAGAAAAAGAAAGGGAAGTCCCTACACATTGAGGTGTGCTATGGCTCTTCAAATAGCCTCACATATAACATATATGTTAAAGCATAATAAATATTAACATGCATGTTCAAGGCTTTGAAGCTTTTTAGACCTCTCACTTTAGAAAGAGTTTTATGTTAATTTGGATTAGTAGTGAGATTCATTAAACTTTCAAACATATTGTATATCCCTCTCTCGTCACAGGCTAGCACACCCAACCCTAGAAGGCACTTTAGACACCAAAAAACTACCATTGCCTTGATCATCATACAACCCAATTGAGGAATTCAATTATGGGTATCTTCCAAACCTAGAAAGAGAATATACATGTTAATGTCACTAATTTTTATGCCTCATAATTGCTCATAAATGTTAGCCCCACATCCCATCAACCCTATGGTAGAGCTTGTCTAGATCCCACCAAAGCCGATAGACATTGTCTTAATCCCACCAAACCCTATGTGTAGAAACACCTAAGATTACAATAATTATTTGAAGCTTTGAAAGAATAGTGCGATAGAAATTATACTTTCATCATACAAGGAGATGTTAAACCACACTCAAAAGGGATAACTGTTGGACACACTATTAATTCCCAGGGACACGATCTTCCTTTTTGTTATCGGTTTGGCATCTCAAACCATCTAGTATGCAATTTTGGTTTTGGGTCTCTAGTATTGAGATGACTTATATTTATGTAGCAACAATAATGATTGAATATTGTGTTGGTCTTTTTTATGTAAGTATTCATGAAGATGCCTTCCTTATGTTACAAAGCTTATTTCTTGACATAAAGTTTGAATATATGGATTGATTAGCTTTGATAAATTTCTATATTTCACATAGTTATAATGAATCGTATCATGAGATATCAGTGCAATTACAAGTGCAAACATTAATCTCTTGGCTATCAAGATGTTGCAAGACAAACTTATTATGCACATAGTCGTCAAGATATGAGTGGCAAGATGCAATCCATCTAGATCTACAACCCAATATTAGTGGAGAGATTCGAGAGTTTTACTACCCATCTAGATCTACATGACCCTCACAATTTATCATTGGACATTCTAGAAGGGTGTGACATTGAGTTGGATAACGAAGCCCATAATGAACCCTCACATGAGATTGATAGCGTAGATGAAGGTGAAGATGATGAGGTTGAGATGGATTATATTGAGCCATATTCGTTTAATAAAATCATTCAAAGACTAATTCAAATGCAAGCACTCTAGGGGATGAACATTAAGATTCGGTTGAGTTTTAGGACAAGATGCTTCAAATTTTATTTGGTGATATTGTTGGGAGGAAGCCTTCTAAAACTTGTACAAACAATATGTTTGCTCCAAGCTTAGGCAAATCGCTAGTGCAGTTACCCAATACATGAGATGGAGACTTAGGTGGTATAAGTATTCCTACTTGTTGGGAGCAACTCCGTCTCATGTTAACATGACTTTGTAGATACACTTCTTGGACTGAGGATAAACCTTACTCCACTGGTTCCTATAGGTACATACATAAATGCTTCATAGCCAAAGACATGTAAATAATCATAACTAGACTAATTTAAGTTCCATCATTTGTCTAGAATTTTGCCATCCAATGCTTGCTAGGAGACATATTGATTAAGAGCATTGCTATCTTTACAACTTTAGTCCAAAACTTGATAATGAGACTAGCATTACAGAGCATGTTAGAAACCCTTCCCTAAATGGCTATGTTCAAGGTAAAAACAAGGGACAAATTTTACTCCAAATGCTATTTTTAGAGGTTTTCTTGGTCACTTGACTAAATTTTTAGGCTTGAATACTTTTTTTAAAAGCCCATATGTGCAATAATTTACATATTTTGACCTAAAAGTCGACCAAAAAGAGCCAAAAGTAAGGGTTTTCACTTAGCATTTGCCCAACTTTCTAAATTCTTCATCATTGATAAACCAAAAATTCACTCACCTATCTATAAACTAAAAATCATGAGGGTCTCTTATTTTTTATCCTAGTCATGTTCATCTTCTCAAGCATACCATTTTGAGTAGGATTTTTGGGAGCCATAAACTATCTTTTGATACCATGGCTAGCATAACATTTTGTGAAGGCATGAGAAGTGTATTCACCATTTTGAGTAGGGTTTTTGGGAGCCATAAACTACCTTTTGATACCATGGCTAACACAAAATTTTGTGAAGGCATGAGAAGTGTATTTGCCACCATTGTCAGTTCTTAAGCACTTAAGATTTTTCTTCCGAACTGATTCTTTGCAAATACTAAGAAATTTTTTAATGCATCTAGCATATCACTCTTCTCATGAGAAGAGGATAAGCCAAAATCTTGCTATTGACATCATTTATGAAAGAGATTCTACCCAATGATACCATGGGCATATGCACACACAAATGAGTATGAACTAAAGTTCAAACACTATGATATTTTAGTACAATCACTTCTATTATGTGATAATATAATTTATTTACAAAGAAAATGCCACAAAAACCAAGCTCAAAGAAGTTAAAACACAAAAGATAATCAAAAGACACAAAGCTTTCATTCTAATAATTGACATGTGACTCAAATGGTGACGCCATAAGGAAACATATGGCTATTCAATGGAGCTATGACATGGTCTTTAACCCCAAACACATGTAAAGGATAGATAGTACTAGATTTAGGTCCTCTAGTAATAACAAGAGACCCTTTGCAAAATTTTCCATGCATCATCTCCAAAGATCATCCTATAATCATAATATTCAAGATATTGTATACTACAAAGCAAAACTTTAAGAATCTATACACAATCTTATGTTATAAATTATGTGATGAAAGTTCTATTTTATCCTTTAGAATGTGTAACCAATCATTCCCTAAACCAAATATGCTTTATAGTTGGTTGGCTAAATAATTTTTGTGAGAAAAATAAAGGTATATAGCATTAAATTCCTTTTTTTTAAAACTTGTAATTGTAAAATTTCCTCAATGGATAGAGTAGCAATACAATGAAAGATAGTTCAAGTATATTATTAGAAAGAAAATGTTATGATCAATGTAAAATAAAACATGCAATACACAATCATCCAAGCTCAAACTTTTATAATGAAAAACCCATGATAATATATTGATAAGCTAGAGTGTAAGATTGACTTCTATAAAAACCTCAACCATTTATCTTTGCCCTAATATTTATTTTCATTCTAAAAGTGTTCACTATAAGAGTACTAAATTATTACCACATTTTTATCAATAGAGCTTTATATTAACATTTGATGGGATCTTCTTTTCTTGTTGGAATCTTTCTACTCACATATAGTTAACTAATCATCACTTATATAAACCTTAAGAACAATAAAATATCACAAAATATCTCCATACCTATCCTAAATCTTATAACAATTAGGGTTAATTTAACATATTTTCTTAGGGTTTTCTTTCATGTGAGTGTTGGAAGCCCACTTCACAACCTTTTTGTACCATAGAAACATGGGTGAATAATAAAATTTTAATCATTATAACTCAATCTACTCAACTTTCAAATATGAAATTTTAGCCAATTGCAATACAGGGAAATGGAATCATAGCGACAGCCTTTTCTTTTTGTTTGTAAACGTTGAAACTTGAGTGTGGCATTTTATAGGTTTGTAAATGAGTGAGAGCCAAGAGCAAAAGAGAGAGGGAGAGAGCTCAAAGAGAGGGAGAGAGAGAGAGAGAGAGAGAGACAGAGAGACAGAGACAGAGAGACAGAGAGAGAGGCTGCTGCCCCACCATTGCCACCTTCATCCATGAAGAGAGAGGAGACAACTATAAAGGAGGAGAAGAAGAAGGAGAGAAGCACAAAAGGATTCTTCTTCAAGCTTTGAGGTAAGTGCATTATGTCTTCTCCTTTTCTTTGCTTCTCTCTTTCATTTTGTTTACAAAGCGACACACACATAGAGTATATATATATATATATATATATATATATATATATATATATATATATATATATATATATATATATATATATATATATATATATATATATAGTGCCAGAAGATCCAAGATCAAGCCCTCCTGAGCATACACTATAAGGATACAGAGGCATAGCGACCGCACTTTCTGACGCAAAATAGCGATGGTGCTCAGACGAAAAAACGCGGGCCAAAACCCAGCACGTTATTTTGTGCAAATGAATGAAAGAAAGAGCGAAAGGGAGAGTGAACTCCATCTTGCATTTGAGAGGGAGAGGGAGAGAAAGAGGGAGAAGGAAAGCTTCTCATCGCCACCGCCGCCATTTGCGAAGAAGAGGAGGAAGTGTACGGAGGGCGAAGAGGAGCCGCCGTCGTGAAGAGGAGCCGTCGAGGGCCTTTACGATGAGTGCATTGTTCCTTCTTGCTTTTTTTTGTTTTTTCTCCTTTTCTTTTACTTGTTTTTGTTAAAAATTATGTGTATTGAGAGAGGGAGAGGAAATGAGAGAGGGAGAGGAAGAGAGAAAATGAAAGAAGGAACAAGAGAGAGAGGGAGAAAACATTAAATATAATAGGGAAAGAGAGAAAGAGGGAGAGGGAGGGAGATGTTGTTGTTATTGTTGTTATTGTTTCATTTTTTCTTTTCTTTTTTTCTTGTTTGTTATTGTTGTGGCAGTAGTAGTAGTGGTAGTGGTAGTGATAGTGGTAGTGGTAGTGATAGTGGTAGTGGCAGCGGCAGTGGTAGCGGTAGCGGTAGTAGTAGTGGTAGTTGTTGTTTAATTTCTTATTTTCTTGTTTGTTATTGTTGTGGTAGTCGTAGTAGTAGTAGTGGTAATGGTAGTGATCATAGTAGTTGTTGTTGTTTAATTTCTTCTCTTCTTGTTTGTTGTTGTTGTGGTAGTCGTAGTCGTGGTTGTAGTCGTCGTAGTCGTGATTGTAGTAGTAGTAATAGTAGTTTTCTTGTTTGTTGTTGTTGAAGTAGTAGTTGTTTTTTTATTTTCTTGTTTATTTTTGTTTAGTTTTCTTATTTGTTGTAATCGTAGTAGTAGTAGTAGTAGTAGTTGTTGTTGTTTAATTTCTTCTCTTCTTGTTTGTTGTTGTTGTGGTAGTCGTAGTCGTGGTTGTAGTCGTCGTAGTCGTGATTGTAGTAGTAGTAATAGTAGTTTTCTTGTTTGTTGTTGTTGAAGTAGTAGTTGTTTTTTTATTTTCTTGTTTATTTTTGTTTAGTTTTCTTATTTGTTGTAATCGTAGTAGTAGTAGTAGTAGCAGCAGCAGCAGCAGCAGCAGCAGCAGCAGCAGCAGCTTTTTCTTCTTTTCTTGTTTATTGTAGTGGTAGTGGTAGTGGTAGTGGTAGTGGTAGTGGTAGTGGTAGTGGCAGTGATTTGTTGTTGTGGTAGTCGTAGTCGTAGTAGTCGTCGTCATCATAGTAGTAGTAGTAGTAGTAATAGCAGCAATAGCAGCAGCAGCAACAACAACAATAGTAGTGGTGGTGGTGGTTTTCTTGTTTGTTGTTGTTGTTGTTATTGTTGTTGTTGTAGTAGTAGTTTTTTTTCTTTTCTTGTTTATTGTTGTTTAGTTTCCTTGTTTGTTATTGTTGTTGTAGTAGTAGTGGTAGTGGTAGTGGTAGTGAGAGAGAGTTGTTGTGGTAGGCATAGTCATGGTCGTAGTCCTCTTAGTTGTGATTGTAGTAGTAGTACTAGTAGTAGTAATAATATTTTTCTTGTTTGTTGTAGTAGTAGTAGTAGTAGTAGTTTTTTTTATTTTCTTGTTTATTATTGTTTAGTTTTCTTATTTGTAGTAGTAGTAGTAGTAGTAGTAGTAGTAGTTTTTTCTTCTTTTCTTGTTTGTTGTTATTGTAGTAGTAATAGTAGTAGTTGTTGTTGTTGTTGTTGTTTTTTGTGGTTGTGGTTGTGGTTGTGGTTGTGGTAGTGGTAGTGGTAGTGGTTTTCTTATTTGTAGTGGTGATGGTGGTGGTGGTGGTAGTAGTAGTAGTAGTGGTAGTGGTAGTGGTAGTGGTAGTGGTAGTGGTAGTGGTAGTGGTAGTAGTGTCTAGGGTTAGGTTAGGTTTATCTGGAGGAGATTTGAGAAGTTATTTATCTCCTATCACGACATTATTAGGCATTGAAATTAGTAGTAGAGAGAGAGAGAGATGTTTTGTTAAAGGAAATGAGAGAGGGAGAGGAAGAGAAAAAGGAAGAAGGAATGAGAGAGAGGGAATAAACATACAACATAATAAAGAAAGAGAAAAAGAGAGAGAGATGGAAGGAGAGAAGAGAATGAATGGATAAAAAACAAAGAGAGAGTGGTGGCGAGGTCCGGTGAGGTCCGGTACAAGACGGGAAACACTCCGACATACGTTAATTTGTGGGTGGGTGGAGACTTTACATACATTAATTTTGCTAAGTTACAAGAGAAGAAATCCCTTCTCAAACAATTTAAGAAAGAAAAAAAGAATGATAACAAAAACAAATTGTTTGTCATAACGTAGAAAAAATGGAAAACAATGAAGGTTGTGATATTCAAGATCGTGAGGCATATCTTAATCAGCATGTCCCATGTCATTGCTCTCAATGTAAGCTGGCAATTAGACAAAAATGTTAATTGTTTATAGAACACGTATGACACTTCGACAAGTTTCAATTTGAGATCATTGATCATGCGATCTCAGATTTTGAGAAAATGGTAAGAAAAGTGTATATCAATCATGTATTGTATTCGCAAGCTAATTGAATATCATATACAAAAACATTGGGTGTGGCTGGCAAATTTCCTATCCAAGGAGATGACGTCTTGTCCCAAGGAGGAGTGCACCCTTTGCCGCCAGTTAGAAGAGTTTGTGGGCATGCGATGGATGGAGTGCCTGAGCCAATCTACCACTTGGAAGATACTACCCAATCTATACCATCAATACCAGAGGAAATAGGCAGCCTTCCAGACTTACCTACAATCTTGGAGCCTGAGATGGAGGCAATGATCAATGCATTGATGCCCATGGATGTCAAGACTTCTGATCCGCTTAGAGAGGAAGCATCCATACCATTATATGATGGGTACCGAGTATCTCACGTGAAGACACTGCTTGCACTCCTAAGTATGCAAGCAAAATACGGGTGGAGCAATGCGAGTGTGACCGAGTTGTTCATGTACCTTGTACGTACACTTCGTTGATTTCTTTTCGGCACTATCATTAAAAACATTTATGCTTTTCAAGGTGTTTTATGATTTTTTTTCAGGTTACTGAAATATCATATATTACCACTTGTAAATACCATGCATGAGTCTCATGATGATGCATGACATATTTTATGAAAGCTTGGCATGGACTACAACAGCATCCATGCATGTGTCAATGTGATTGCATACTGTTTCGAGGAGAATACGAGACTATGGAGACATGTCCAAAGTGTGGTGCTCACAGGTATGGACAGTACTTGCAAGGGCAAACCATCCCTCAAAAAGTTCTTAGACACTTTCCGCTTATCCCCCGCATAAACCACATGTTTGTACATCTGGCAAGGCAAGCTTGACAACGTAGTATGCACAGAATAGGTCCACAGATGGAGTTCAACGAATATCAGTGGATTCACACGCATGGAGCCACATTGACTCTACCTTCCCAGGCTTTGCCTGAGAGCAGAGGAATCTTTGGCTCGATCTTGCTATGGATGGCGTGAACCCATTCGGTCTGTGCTCAACTTCTTACAGTGTGTGGCCTATAGTCCTTGTCAACTACAATATCCCTCCATGGCTTTCTATGAAGAAAGGATATCTCATCCTTAGCTTACTCGTTCCCGGCCACTATAAAGTCAAAAATATGGACATGTATCTTCGTCCATTAGTTGATGAGCTTAAGATTTTGTGGGAGGAGGGGGTCACCATGCAAGATATGAGCACGCGCAATGGTCGACAGTCTGCCAATATTCGAGCCATTCTCATGTTGACTAGGCATGACTTTCCAGGATTCGGAGAGTACTCAGGTAAGTAGGCCTCCATTCTTGTTGGTAATATCTATCATAGCTCATTCAAGTTTGTATTCACTAGATAGATGTGTTGGGACAGGTCTGGTTACCTCAGGTTATCATGCATGTCTATTGTGTGGGCCATAGTTAGACTCTTGAAGGTCACGAACCATGAAGAAGATGGTATATCAAGGACACACCGCTTTCTTGCCAGAGGGTCATGAACTCATGGAAGGTTTTCTTGGACAACCTCCACCACATATAAATGCCCAAAGATGGTACGAGCTGAAAATGGTCCACACGGAGTCACATCCAAACAGAATGTGACGGTTCTTAGTTTTCTACGAGTTGCCATATTGGACCCACTTACAAATCACCCACTTATTGGATCCCATGCATATTTTCAAGAACGTGGGCAGCTTGCTATGGGACCACATCACAGGAAAGAGAGACACTGTAGAGGTACGAATCGATTTGAAGGAGGTAGGTAAGATGGAGACGCTTTGGTTGCAGTCGAGTGCTAATGGTTGCTTGCAGCTACCTCGCGCTCCTTGCGTTTTGTCCACTAAAGAAGAGTGCATTGTGAAGCAAATAGTTAAGTCTATCCGCACTCCGACGGGTATGATGGTTTCTCTCAGGTCCGCGTTTTCTAAAGATGACCAATTATCAAGGCTAAAATCCCATGATTAGCATAAGATGTGTCAGGTTTGTACTACGAATGGATTATAAGTGGCTTCAAAATTTTGCTATTTGGAGTGTAATCGTTGTTTATAATGCTTTCTCATTTGTGGCAGTTTGTACTATCGATCGCGATCACGGGATGCCTTCAGAAATACGCAGGGCAATTTACAGGTTGTCGACTTTAGTGCAATGGATCTCACAGAAGGAGATTAAGACATCCTCTATTGAATCCGTGAGGCGGGGAGTAGTGGAGACGGTCTGTCTCTTTGAGAAATATATATCTATCAGCATGCTCATGATACAAATCCACCTTCTTGTGCATCTTGTAGATGAAGTGGTGTGACAACGAGCTCGGCCAGAAGGTAGCATGGCTAAAGGCTGGTTGGTGCCTGAGGCGCTAGTGCGTATTTCACAATGGCTACCAATGGTGGATTCAGACAACAATATGCTATGGTTGTTGAAGGAAAATGATAGACTGACTGGAGATGTGGTGGTTGGAAATGGGGTAGAAAAAAGAATGGATGCTGCAATGGAGGAGAAAGTGAATCGCTTTTGTATGTTGCACCATGCCTCTATAGAGACGTGGCTCGCTAGGTACTAGCAAGCTAGGAAAGATTGAGAGAAAGCGCCATCTGAATTTCGACATAGTACGTGCCATCGACTGATTCGATATCCCGAGGTCATGGAGGAGATGTCGTGGTTTATGTCAACGCGATGGTTGCATGGAGCTTTGATCGCAGTGTCTCACAAAGGGATGGAGGTCTCAACCGAGGAGTGGAAATTCTCAAGGGGATGTAGTCCAAAGGTGATGATGTGTTTAGGATTTGTCGTATCTATATTTTATATGCAACAACTAATTGAGTGTTTCAATGTACAGTACAAAATATATAGTGCAGCATGGTCGTGCGGACGGCATTTTCACATGGAGCATATTGACAAAATGCACTCCACAACAGATTATGGTATCATGGCAAGGTTCAAGCAAGAGAGCTAACAATGAGCAATAGATCCAAACACGGTTATAGATGAGATGGAGTATTTTGGAAACTTGCAAAGTATTGTCACGGTGGATTACCGCAGCTTTCACGATCCTATTCGATGTGCAGTGGTTTAAAGTGGTACTTGAAGGAGTTGGAGCAACAATTCGATGAGGTCCATCTGGATTTCTCAAAATAGATTTCGAAAAATAATGGACAGATTTGCACGACACGTTTGTATTGCCGGCCCATTGTGAACATGTGCATGAACTCATGTGTTTTTTAATTGTATTACGACATGGTACATGTCACAATAGTTAAATCTCTCTTGTATGTGATTGTGAACAAATAATTTTCTATCCAAACCCCCGACAACCTTGATGGTGGTATGTTATACCTTTAGCTCCCCGAAGTGTGAGAGTATATGATCAAAGCGATGTTCCAAGCATAGATGAGGACAATATGCAAATAGAGGGGTCAATATTGCAAGGGGTGGAGGCCACCGAAAGCTTGGAGCATGTAGAGAAGCCAGCATTGGGTAACAATGATGGAAATACAGGAGTCCGAGAATTCTTTGAGAATAAGGTGGACTCATCCTTTTGTGGTGACATGTTTATCGACCTTCCAGTGTATGTGGAGTTGTGTCAGGAGACTGATATGGGACCATAGAGTACTTCATACTTGGAGTGATGGGACCTAAAATGGTATGGCACTGGCTAAGGCACTAGCCCGCGACCTCATGCACTCAACAGACAACCCCACCACACGGCCTCGTGGGTCAAGAGCGTCTGTCGAGGGATACACTAACCTAAATACTAATCACTGCGCGTTTATAGTTTGTAATCCAAGGAACATTCTCTTTCCCATCTCCTCAGAGGGAGATTATACACATATCGGTAATAAATGCCACATATTACAGACACAGGGGGCACCCCTTCAGCTGATTGCCATGGCTCTACTGTAGCTCTCCTACATCTTGGGGATTGGCCCCTCGATGCGCTACTTTCACATATAGACACATGCGAAATAAACTCCCCTCTTAGTGCCAATATATTTATCGTTCTAGGAATGCACTGATTCTCACTTATCCATCCCCTTGGACCCACCGTCTAGACCTACAGTCAAGTTGCTCACTCTCTCTATGTGGGTCAAGTCCTAAAGAAACCAAGTGCTATGCATCTAGGAGCTTGCAATTGATACCATTTAACGATGCTTGATGCAAATGGTGCAATGAGAGAAGACACCGAGCCTTACACTCGTGCTATACTTCAGTTTATTTAACTTAACATCATCCTATATAAATAATGCAGCAAATGCATCAGATTTTATATTATATTTTAGCACTCAAACTTTCCTCCTCTCCTACCATTTAAGGTTTTGCCTCATTGCATAGGTAAAGGGGTGATTTCATGTGTATTTCGCACAAAATAAGCAGTAAATACTCACAAAAATATATAAATGGGGATAACCTGAGGCAAACCCTCATGCTTGATGCTCATTATACACTCACAAACACATCCATAATTTTCCATAATTTTCATCGTCCATTCCCTATTTTTTTCCCTTTTAAAAAGCATTTTTCCCATTTTTTCATATTTCTCCTTATTTATTATTAATAAAAATGGAAGAAAATTAGCACTATTTCAGATCTGTGGCTCTTGATACTTTGAATAGTAAACATGTAGATTTTATTGGTGTTTTGTTTCATGCTTTTTCGATTTTAAGCCCAAAAAACCCCATTTTTCGTCTAAAAACCATGCTTTTCGGGTTTTTTCCATTTATTCCCCACACTTTGTGTATGTTTTCTGAGTTTTTTTATTATGAAAGACTAAAACCAGCAGAAAACAACATGTCTATCAGTTTTCAGTCCATAAGAACATGATTCGCCTCATCAAATGCGAAAAAAGAGCTGTTTTCTTTGTAAAAATGCCATGTATTTTTTTATTATTTTGGATTTTGAAACTTGTTGGGGGCCTACAAAGCAGGGCTCATTTGATACTCAACCCGCCTCCACACTACCATCTTCAGCCCACCTTCGGTTCAAAAGCGATCCAGTACCGCACCGGACGAGCATTCACCAACTGGGCTTCATTCTTCCTCACACGCAGGAACTGCCCCTTGCAGGAGAGAGAGGGAGGAGAGAGAAAGACTGAAATCTGATATCTACAACTGGGCAGCCATTTGCAGCGATGGAGAGCGAAGATCAAGGGTATCTCAAGTATAAGAACTTTTGGGGGGGTTGCTTACAAGCCTCATAGCCCCTCCAACAAATCATTGACAAAATGGTGCCTTCATTCTCTCTACCTGCATGAAAATCAGTGCCCCCCCCTCCCCCCCACCAGATTTCATTTTTTAGTTGGGGCTCCCTTTGGGAGCCCCCAAAAGGCATGCCCTTTGGACTTATTAAGTCCCATTCACACTTAACCTTGGCCTTGGCCTCCCGGGCACTCCCTCTTTCGCGTGTTCAGTGTCCAAATTGCAGTTCAAAAAATCTTGGGCATCCGTCCTGAAGTCCTCCACTGCTTGGCATCTCCTAGGGTCTCATCTGACATGCTAAAAATTTATGAAAATTCACCAACTATCGTCTAGTGGGTCTTTTAAGCATTTCCGGGCATTGCCTCTTAAAATCGTACTGATTGCCACCGTTGCCTTCAATGAAGTCTATTTTTCCCCTGAAATTTGAAAATTTTGGCTATTTTTAAACACTTCTCGACATCAAAAACCATTTGTCATTGGCGACCATGGGATAGGGCGACTCATCCCGTCGAATCCCATGAACAAATCTGCACATAAACACAATCATAAAGAGCATCATGCTGATACAAAATAGATACACAACAAAACACATCACAGCTCTCACCTTACCCTCTTGTCAAAACCAAGGCATGAAATCCACAAGGAGTAGGCCTAGCATAATCTAACAAAAAGTTGAAAGCTAGTCACTAACCAACTGCTCCAACACAACCAAGCTAACAAGAACCATCAAAGAGGTCATCCTCAATGGTGGTCTGAACTATCTACCAAACTAAGGACAACTCAACTAGGAGCTCCTACTAGGTGAGGACTCCTATAGCCTAATCAACAAATATTATCTTTTAGCACATTGGGTCTTTAGCCCCTTATTTTCCATACTCAGGCGTGTAAAAAGGAGGGATCTGAGCATAGTGACCCAAGGAGAACAAGACATCGGCCTTAGGTCCTGTCTCGGTACCAAGAACCTACTAAGCATGTGCAAGGTGACACTTAATCCTTGTCTGACACTCACTTTTATTTTCGATGCAACCTTCCTTTATTCGTATTGTCAGCTAGATGCCACCCCTAGGAAGACAAGGCATTGGCCCTGGGTCTGACTCGTCCACCACAGGAATCTACCAGGCCTTCACAAGGCGATAAACAACAGCTCAAGGATTTTTCTTTCTTTCCATTTCTATTTTTATAGGGGTTAGAACCCCTTTTTACACACCTTCGTATATTCATATATTGCCTTTCAGATATTTAGGGTTTTGTCTCTTTCCATCATTATTTTAGTAGGCTTCTCTAACTATCTCACAACTAACAGGAACTCCTAGAATGGCCGCCTAGCAGGTCAGCAGAATAGGGTCACTAGAATTCCCATCTAAAGTAAATCTTACAATGCCTGACAATGCCTTGTAGGAGGCAATGACTACTCAGGCCTCCCCCAGACATACAGAGCCTAATCCTAGGACTTCATGCCTCGAGTGCCGGTCCCCAACAAACAAAAAAAAGTAACCCTTACACCCCACAAATATCATTGATTACTTAAGGGAAAAGACTCGGAAAGGGGACGAAACCACCTGGAAGGGCCACAAGAAGTTCCTTCGCAGCAAAGGCTCCCTCCAGCGACTTCGTTAACCTGTATGATGCAATCACTACAACAAAAAACCATTAATTGTACATGCACCAAACAGACGAATGGCCCTCTTGGCCTAAAGAAATAGCACATTTCACTACGAACTAGCTAGCCCTCTTGGCCTAAAGAAAGCAAACATTACCAACTTTAAAGTAGCTGGCCCTCCTGGCCTAAGGAAATAGATCATTAAAACTTGAAAACAACTAGCCCTCTTGGCCTAAAGAAATCAAGCAAACCTGCTCATATAGATCCCTCTCCCATTAAGTTGATTTAAGATCAGCTGGGAATCCCCTTTTACTAACGACCACCTAATGCCACCTTTCTTGGCAATATTCAATCCCATAATCAAGGCTTTATACTCTGTCGTGTTGTTAGTGAATCCCACCCTGAGATAAGCAGCTAATTTCATTGTAACTCTACATCAGGGATCTTGGATAACTACTCCAACACTCCCTTTTCTATTAGGCCCCCTGGACGCTCCATCAAAGTATAACGTGTATGTCCACAATGGGGTTACACAACCAGCCATCAGGAACTCCTCTATTCATAATTATGATAATCAAAATTCAACATATCTAGAGGATGAACTGACGGCTCCATCCCACCTTCTTCATTAAACTCAACTGGGATGCTTGTCAAGATTTGTAAACAATGATGGCAGAAAACTTTAATCTCCCATACAAAGGTACCGTCTTCTTGCTCAACCACTTTGTATCCCTTGCTCCACCAGATAAGCCTCCCCTAATGATATCTTTACTCTAGATATGGGTGCTCCAAATAACGGATTAACCGATCCATCAACCAGTTTAAGCTCTCCTGCAAGTCTCAAATCAGCCCTAGCATGGACCTGCAATGCATCTAGCACGTTAGCATATTTAGAAATAATAAGGTTTAATCTTATTAAGATTAACCTTATTCTTAAATTCCACTCCTTGTAGATCAACTAATAAAGCCGTGGACTTATTTTTACCTATCCGAACTATCTTGTAAGGGCCATCCCATCGAGGTTCCAACTTTCTTGGAAATAACTCTCTATGCACATCGTAATATAGAACTAATTGCCCTTTTTTAAAGGTATACTTCTTCACCTTTAGATCATGCAACCGCTTCATCCGACGTTTAGCTACCTCCTGGTGCAACAAACTCTACAATTTGAGCTCGTCCAAGTGGGCTATAGTCATAAACCGCTCAAATAAGGCATCTTCATCACCCAAAGAATGATTGATTGCGAATCTTATGGTTGGCAACTCAATTTCTAAGGGCAAGACACACTCCTCCCCGTAAACTAATTTGAATGGGGTGTGGCGAGTGGCTCGTTTAAATGTCGTATTATACGCCCAAACTGCCACATATAATTTTGTATCCCAGTCCAGTTTCTTTTCAGAGACTATCTTGGATAGGATACCCACAAGCTACTTATTGGTACTTTCAACTTGTCCATTGGCTTGCAAAATATAGGGGATCTTCTTGTTATGCTTAATGCTCCATTCAGGCTTCTAATTACCTTATTCAAAAAGTGAGTTCCACGGTCCGATACTATTTCCTGTGGGGGACCAAAATGGCAGATGATCTGCTCGAGTAGGAAACTAGCACTCTCTTTTGCATTGTCCTGCCTCGTCGCCCGTGCTTTTGACCACTTTGCAAAGTAATCAGTTTGCTACTATAATGTATCTTTTCTAAGTAGTAGACGACGGGGTAATAGGTCCCACAAAATTAATGTCCCACTTCTCAAATGGAAGGATAGCCATAATAGGCGTAAGTGGACGCTTCTTATTCTCTCGACTGTCTTGTCTTTGACATGTATCACATCTCTTAACATAGTCAAATGAATCGTGAAAAATGGACGGCCACCAATAACCAGCTCGTAAAGCCTTCTATGTTGTCAACCGCCTAGCAAAGTGCCCTCCACAAGTGGAGTCATGGCACTCTTCCAAAATAAAGGGAACCTCATCAGGCATCACACATCAGCGATAGATATCATCAACACCTTGTCGATATAATGTCCCTACGATCAAGGAAAATTTCAATGCCTGCTGTTTAATCTTCCTCTTCTCGGGTTTTGATAGAGTAACTCCAGTCTCTCCCGTAAAAAGGTAGTGCATTATAGACGCCGTATCAATCTTAAACAATGTTTCCATGTCACTTCCTTTAGCCAGGACCTCTTTTGGCTCTCCAAAATCCACAAGACACTCGACAATGCCTTGAAGCTTTGGTGGCTTGCTCTTAATCTCATAATCAAACTCCTGCAAAGTGATTAACCACTTTGCTAAACGATCAGGCGGCTGTAACTTATTCAACAATAATTGAAGCCCTTCTGCCTTTGTATAAAAAACCACCCTCTCATAAAGAATGTAGTACCTGAACTTCTTGGTCGTAAATACCATTGTAAGGCACAACTTCTCCATATAGTTGTAGTTAATTTCCGATATGCCCAACTTCCGACTAGCAAAAGCTATCAAATGGTACCACTTTTCCTCCAAATTTGGGCCAAACAACAGCTTATACTATACATAGTTGCTGCTGAAAATATATAGAACATTTCACCCCTTTTAAGTGCTTTTAAAACAGGTGCTTTGGCAAGCTCCTGCTTTACATCGTCAAAAGATACTTTGCAAGCATCACTCCATGAAAATTGACAATTAAAGGACAATAGGTTCGTTAGTGGCAACATTCTTTCTACCAAGGCATTGATAAACTCCGATAATACCCTATCGATGATAGAAAGCTATGCACTTCCTTTGGAGTATGCGATGGACTCATGGCAACTATGACCTTGATCTTTTCAAGATCAGTCATAATCCCTACGGAACTAACCACATGGCCTAACAAGAGCCCATAAGGGACTCCGAAGACGCACTTCCGTGGGTCGAGAGCTATGAAGAATTGTCTGCAATCCTCAAAACACTTTTATAAGATAATTAACTGTCTATCCCTTACGATGTGGCTGTCCCCAGATTATCAATGAATACTTTCAATTCCTCGAGGGAAATGTCACCAAAGGTCTTGTGGGCTGTTCTCTACCACGAACCTGGTACATTACATAACCCAAATGCCATCACATGGTATGCAAAGATACCGAAGACAATAATAACGTCATTTTTAGCTTGTCTTGCTCATTTATCGCCATTTGGTTATACCCTGCAGAGCAGTCCATAAATGAATAGATTTCCCTACCCGCTAGTTGATCCAAAATTTGGTCAATAAATGGCAACAAGTAGTAATCTTTAACAGTTTTCTTATTCAACTCTCTAAAATCTACACAAAGCCGGATCTGATTATTCTTCTTCTTCCTGATCACAACTGGTGAGCACCATTCAATATGCTGAAAAGGGAAGATCAAACCCACTTTTCGTATCTGTAGTTCCTCGAACAAACCGTCCGTTAATTCAAAAGGCATATGCCTTACTTTCTAACGTACAATGCGGGTACCTTCCTTTACAGAAATAGTATGCACAGCTAGACTGGGAGGAATACCCCTAAGTTCGTCATAACTCCAAGCAAAGATGTCACGGAACTCCTAAATCAAGGACACATAGTCCTCTCTCTCTTCCGAACTGAGCATAGAACCCAATTTGATTGGCCACGAATCATTAGGCGTACCAAGGTCCAGCTCAATAACATTCGCGTCTCTTATTCAATCATGAGGCTCTATCGGCTCATTCAAGGTTATCTAATAAATATCCTCTATAGTGGACCCTTCCTTAGATCCATCGCTCAATGACATCTCACTATTAGATGGATCATATATTGTTTCTAGTTCAGTGGGGGATAAAGGAGCTCTCTCACTCTAAGGAGACTCAGGGTAAGCATCCACTATTACACGATGGGCACCTCGACCTAGAATCACTCGACCAGTGGGTATATTGACTTGACAGTCTATTTGTAAAATCCAGGGCCTTCCTAGAAAAACTCAATAGCTAGGATGTCGTGCAGACCTTATCACCCTAAAGTCCAGATAGCATTCCACGCTTGCAATAGTAACATGGACTTTAGTGATGCAACCTTCCGGTTGTCTTAGACTATCATCTGCCATCCTAAGAAGTGTGGAGCCATCTTTTTGAATTTTGAGACCTAGCTACTCCATCAAGCATGAACTTATGATATTGACGGAGGATCCAGTGTCCACGATAACGTGCTCCACTAATATTCCATCCACATATGCTGGAACCCTAGGGCAATGCTTTTCAGCATGATCGAACCAATCTTCTCCCACTCTAGCTATGCCCAAAGGTTCTACTATATACTCGATACGCAGGATTTTCTTGAATTCCTTGCGTACTCTTGGAGAAAGTTTAATCAATTGCAAGAGATTCACATCTGGTTTGACTTCGCAAAGAGAACTTGCTAGGTCAAAGTCATGGTAGTTAGCCAAAGTTCTCTTCTCGCCGCCAAACCATTCTTTCCTTTGGTCTTTGGACCGCCAGCTTTAGTGCCTCTTTTTTGACTTTTGTCTTCTTTCTTGGCACCTCTCTATCCTTCTCGAGATTCACTTTACAGTCGACGGGCCTTAGAGGTCCACCTTCCATATCCAGATTCAAGACTCGCTTTTCCCTAGCATCCTGCTTAGGGTTTCCATCAATAGGTTTTACAATTCCTTTATCACCCTCTTTAATCTTTTGGCCTCCTGTTACGGCTCGTAGATTAGAAGTTTCAGTATCATTGACACGTACAGCCTCAATAAGGTTGACTCCACTACCATGAGGCAACTCCTCTACAACAGCCTTTCCTCGTTGCAATATTTGTCTTGGTCCCTCATCTTGCTGGAGATTATTCCCTTGTGCGAGATGATTTACTGGACCAAGTTGTTTACTTCCTTGTTGGAGGAGAGAACTGATCTTACTCCAACAGGTAGCAGCTAAGTGGCCAGACTTTCCACAAATATCACATTTGACATTCCCGCAATTCCTAGGGAAATGTTGGCCACCACACCACTTACAACTGAATCTTGAGGGTCCCCCCCTTTTCAGGGCATCCATTCTCTATCAAATTCTATTGCTTCTTAAGGAAATTGACATCCACAGCTATTTGTCGATATTGGTTTGAGATCATATCGGTGTAGTGCTTCATCATGTCCTTAACTTCACCAAGGACATTAGAGGCACTCGACTCGTAGCCACAATCGTTAGTTTGTCGTCCCATGGGCCTAACCACTTGATTAGTGATTGGCCATTGACCTACTGGGATAACATTAGAATTCATTGTTTGGCCCCCACTATTTAGTGAGGCCTCTTAACTAGCCATGGGCATAGTCATGCTAGGAGGAGCTGGTAACATAGGCGAATTCGGCATGATATCTCCTCTCCCATTCGATTTTAACATGGGATCCCCTTGACTCCCATTGGTCAATGCCAAGTTATTACCATTCTGATTTATCCTTGCTGCATAAGCCGCTTGCAAGTGCGACTCTGTCACGAATCACGTGGTGGGGGGACTTGCTCAAGATGCTGTGCCAAACACAAATAGAATGCACAAGGAGAAGCTCACTCAAGAGACAAGAAGAGAGATGGAGGCCAAAAAGTTTTCTTGTTGGTTTCTTCTTCTTCTTCCACACACTTTACAATGTACATAAAGTATAGATAAGATATAACATAAAGGAAAGTGGCCTACTAAGTCAAACAATGCATAACCTTCTACACTAGTCGACTGGCGCTATAACTATGCCAGCTATAAATAGGTGTAACAATCTGAATATAATAAGTAATGAGTCAGTGGCCATGTGAGAGTCATAATGACCACCAACGTGCTAAGTGTAGATGTGTGGACCTATCTAACCAGGCGGTCCATCATTAATGTACGCATGTGTTGAGCTTGTCATCTCAACACTCCCCCTCAACTGCATCTCTGCAACTCCAAGTAAGCTTCGAAACTTTTGAAGCTTCTCTGTACCCAATGCCTTCGTGAAGATGTCAGCTATCTGATCATGTGTGCTAACATACATCAAGTCAATCTCACCTGCTAGTACCTTCTCTCTCACAAAGTGGTAGTGTATCTCAATATGTTTTTTGCTGGCATGGAGCACAAGGTTCCTCCTGTATACTACTCATGTTGTCACAATAAATGACAAATGGACCTTCCACCTGCACATCTAAATCAACCAATAACTTTTGCAGCCATACTATCTCACATGCTGCAACAGCAGCACCTCTATACTTAGCCTCTGTACTCGACAAAGCAACTGTAGATTGCTTTTTACTGCTCCAAGTAACTACTGCACTACCAAGAGAGAACATCTATCTGCTGGTAGATCTTCTATCAGACATACTACCAGCCCAATCTGCATCTGTGTATCCAAACACCTATATATCTGTACCTGCCTCATAGAAAAGTTCATAATATAATGTGGACTTCACATATCTCAATATGCGTCTAACTACATCCAAATGTGGCTTTCTAGGTACTTGCATAAACTGACTCACAATACCAACATCATAGCTCAAGTCTGGCCTTGTAATGGTCATGTAGATCAAACTCCCCACTATCCTCCTGAACATAGTAGGGTCTTCTATCTCATCCCCAACATCAGCATCCAACTTTACATTCTGCTCCAACAGGATTGAAAGTGGTTTGCATGCTATCATACCATACTTGGACAACATATCCAAGCCATACTGTCTTTGGGACAACCATATACCATCATCACATTTGATCACCTCAATGCCAAGGAAGTACCTTAGCTCACCTAAATCCTTCATCTCAAACTTCTTCTTCAAAAAGTCCTTGACTTCAGCAATCCCACTATCACTATCACCTGTAATAATCAAGTCATCCACATAGATGACTATGATGACCAAACCTGCATCTCCCTTTCTCACATAAAGTGAGTGATCATCACTCGATCATCATTAGAAACATAAAAGCCAATATTGACAAGATACTCTCTGATCTTGTCAGACCATGCTCTAGGTGCTTGCTTGAGCCCATAGAGCACCTTCTTCAACCTACACATGTACGTCAAATACTCTAAATCTTCGTAACCTATTGGCTGATCCATATACACTTCTTCCTACAAATCACCATGCAAGAAGGCATTCTTCACATCCGTTTGCTGCAACCTCCAACCTTTGGTTTCTGCCAAAGCAATCACACATCTAACAGTTGCCATCCTAGCAACTGGACTAAAGGTTTCTTCATAATCTATGCCATATGTCTGGGCATAGCCTTTTGCAACCAGCCTAGCTTTGTACCAACTAATAGAACCATCTGCATTGTGCTTAATCTTATAAACCCACTTACATCCAATAGCTTTCTTTCCCTTCAGCAATGATACTAGATCCCAAGTCTTATTGGCCTCTAATGCAGCCATCTCCTCATCCATTGCTGCATCCCAATGAGCATGACCAACAGCCTCCTCAAAACATGTGGGCTTAACATCCTCAATCACTTTCACCATATAAGCATAATGGTGAGCTGCATAACCTTCAAAACCAAATTTGTTAACAAGGTATCTCACCCTGCTAGACCTACGTACCACTGGATCACTCAATGGAGTCTTTGCATTGACACGTGCTCTCTGCACACCTGGAGTCCTCACTGAAGGAATGCCAAGCTCATCATCCAAGCTCTCTAAGCCACTGGAGTCTCCATCAAGAACTGCATCAATGCCATCTGACACTTTATTCTTTCCTTTGTCTTTACCTGTAGTGCTACTAGATGCACCTGAAGATGTAGAGCTACTCCTTAGTCTCCCAGACCAAGGACTACCAGATGATGTCTCTGGTCCACTAAGAGTCCGTGATTCTTGCTTTTCAGCCTGCACATGAGTGTCATGATCATCATCATCATCCAATGCATCACCACTAGATGCATACCAATTTCTCATTTCATCAAAGATGATATCCCTGCTCACTCTGAACTTACATCTGATAGGGTTATAACAACGATACCCTTTTTGCTCTAAAGAGTATCCAACAAAGACACACTTTTCAGCCTTTGGATCCAGTTTCTTTCGCAACTCATCTGGCACATGAACATATGCAATACATCCAAACATTTTCAAGTGTGAGACATCAGGCTTCTTACCTGTAAAACATTATTTGGGGGTCATACCATGAACTGCAGTTGTGGGAGTTCTGTTCATAATATAAACAACAGTATGACAAAAAATGCTTAGGCATATTCTTTTCAGCCATCAAGGCGTGTGCAACTTCTGTAATATGCATGTTTTTCCTTTCTGAAACCCCATTTTGCTGTGGGGTATTCTTGCATGTGAACTATCTCTTTATCCCATACTCATTGATAGACATCTTCCCTTTCTTCAATGTATTCAACTCTTGCTTGAGTTGAATCTTTCATGCCTTTGTATTTACGGAAAACATACTTTCAAGTACGGTCCAAGCTGCATATGAATTCTCTGCATTTCTAATATGTCCCAGCATATTATTGTCAATTACTACAGACAGCCAATACATGACCTTTTTGTCTTTTGCATTCCATTCCTTCCGTGCCTTTGTCTCTTCTGCAGTTGGAGGATCACTCAGCTCCGGCTGCTTTCACCTGAAACAAACTCGTAGAGACCTTTTCCAATAAGGAAGTTCGTGACATGGAACTTCCATGAAGGGTAGTTGTTCTTGTCGAGCTTCTCAATGATGGGGTTTCCACTATTCTCTGCCATTATCACAAAACTAATACCAAACAACAAGCAAATCTTTTGCAACCCTCGACCTGTAGTGCATGGCAATACACCAGACAACCTTTGTCACTGTCTGCTCAACAATACATGCAATCTGCAACCAGTTTGCAGAATAGGGTGTCATGCATAAAGCAAGTTGCTTTTCAACTAGTTTTGGACATCTCATGAAAAAAGAAGGGTCCCCCAAATTCACATTGTGCATGATCACAAATTACAATTTTTTGGTAGTAAAAAACACTCAAGATGGGGAAGGTGGAGAATGAGCAATCTAGGAGACTCATTATAAACAATATTTTTTGAATCAAGGATTGGTTTTGGGATACTTTGAACCTTTGATCTCTTGCATGTGTATTGTTGGTCTCTACTCTATGTAATCTCTATCATCATCTTTGCTCTCTTATAAGAATCTGCCTAATCTCTTACCATAGTCAATCCTTGCTTAAGAATCTCTTGAACATCACAGAAAAACAAACTATCCCTTACTACTCTTATTAGCTCCCATAGCCAAAGACTCGGTTCGGTGTCTTCTTAGCATACGTGTAGATTATCTTGACATATTTTTGGTGAGCCTAATGTGAAGGCTGGGTGAAGAGTCATGTATAGATGCATGTATAAATGTAGATGCTCATATACTTTTGGGAGAAGATACAAAGCAGGTTATGGAGTATCTTCAAAATCTAATTGAGCTTAGATACATAGATGATGCCGTTGGGATGCAACTTTTGGTTATATATTTAACGCTCCTTGAATCTTGTAAGTCTCTAATGAAATTGGATGAGTTTAAGCATGGATATACGCTTTAGATACAACAAGCATTGTGGATGTCAACGTAGAGATGAGTAAGCTTGGATATGTAACTTATGTCACTTATGGATTTTGGAAGGATTTGAGGATGTATGTAAGAGGCTTATTGCAACATATAAGTATCAACAGTAGCAATGGAAGAAGCAAGAAGAGTAAGAACAAAGGAGGTGGAATGAGGAAGGAGCAAGAAGACAAATAGAGGAGGCGTTCCAAATGTGAAAGAGGAGGAAGTAAGGATGCAAATTCAACTAGAAAAGAATAAATGTATAGAGGAAACACAAGCTTTTGCCCAAGCTTCACTACTTGCTACCAAGGCTAGTGACAACCTGCTACAGATGTTTTTGATGCACTTATTAAGGAGTTAAGCACTTATGCAGTGAGTACCTGTACTGAATGTATGGAGGTTTTGATTTGCCCTACCGAGGATGCTTATGTTGGTGATGCTTTGAGTTGCTATACTGATGAGGTCTCTACAACTATATGGATGCTTTAAGTCACCACATAGATTATGTTTATGTAGATACCTTTGATAATGTGAGTACCCATGTAGATGATGTCTTGAATAAGCCTAAAGTGGATGACAGGGAAAATTCATATATAGATGTTTTGAGTACTTACGATGAAGCCTACGAGGCTCATGTACTATTGGATATAGTAGAGACTATTGATGTGTTGACTAGTCATAACATGGATGGATTGGAAGAGCATATAGTGGAAGAGTTAGCCATTGCATATGCAGATTTTCTTAGTGTGTGTGAAGAGGCTTAGGAAGCTCATGTTTTACTTAATGCCTACAGGGACTCAGAGGGAGACTAGTGGCTTGCCAGATATATATGATTTGCATGACATAGTTGTTGTCTTTAAGACAGCTCATGAGTTAGAGGCTATGCAGATAGAGGATCATGTGTATGATGCTCCACAACTAGAAAATATTTTGGATGCTTTGTTAGAGGCCTTGATAGGAAATTCAAAGATGCTTCAAGATATGGAATGCTTCACTATTTTTGGTGATAGTGGTTAGCATGTGTTGGATGCAAGTGAGACTCACTTTATGTTTGATGTGGTATGTAATTGTCATTATAAGCAGATTTGTATGCGTTGGACTCTAAAAGAGTAGGCATATTGCTATATGTTTGTTAATAGGTGCATCGATACCATGTAAACAGAGATTCAACAACCCTTTGAGAAGGCTAGACTTAGGCAAATCATCCTTAAAATCCAACCCTATCAGTTGATAGCAGGACAACTCTATAGGTTAGGGCATGACAACTTGCTGCTTTGATGTGTATGCAAACATGAGATACATGGCACACTTGTAGAAACACATGATGGAATTGCAGGAGGGCACTTCAGCGGAGGCATAATGGCCCACAAGGTGCTATAGTATCAACTATGATAGCCTACTCTTTTTCGAGACATAGCACCATTTGTAAAGCATTGCAACGAGTGCCAATGGACCAAGGTCTCATCATTCTATCGTAGATTCATTAGGCATTATGCCACTATTGCAGCTCCCTTATGGATAGGCTTAATAAAGAGGCCTTTTTTGGGATCAGAGCTTTAATCAGCTCAAGGAATTGCTTACCTTAGCTTCCATCTTGGTTTGCCTAGATATTTCAAAAGAATTCACCATTCAATGTGATGGCAGAGGCATAGGGGCTGTATTGTTACAAGAGCATGGGGTTATAGCGTTTGAGAGCCGCAAACTTGCTGAAAATGAGATGACCATGAATATATATGACCAAGAAATGATGGCCATCCTTCATGCCATTAAGAAATGGCACCACTACTTGTATGGTAGCAGTTTTAGGGTCAAGAGCAACCATAGGGTCCTCAAGTATTTCCTCTCTCACTCTAATCTTACCCCCAAACAATGCAAATGGGTAGTTGCATTATAGAACTATGACTTTGACATTACACATACGCGGGGAAAAGACAATGTAGTTGTTGATTCGTTATCTAGAATGTGGGCTTGTAAAGTTTCGGCCATCATGGAACTTCATAATGATTGGATAGAAGAGCTTCAGGAGTCTTATTTGTTAGATGCTAATTTCAGCCATATTTTCCAGAAATTACAGTAAGGGAATATGGAAGAAAACTCTCCATATCAGCTTAAGAACAGTCTTTTATGGTTTCAGGGCAGGATTTCCATCCCATACACTTCTCCATTCAAGCAAAAGATCATGCAAGAGATGCATTCCTCACCTATAGCTAGTCATTTGGGCATATGTAAAACCTATGACAAGATTGCTAAAAGCTTTCATTGGAAGGGCCTATGGAAGGATGTAAA
This sequence comes from Lygodium microphyllum, assembly GCF_053477565.2. Classification (NCBI taxonomy): domain Eukaryota; kingdom Viridiplantae; phylum Streptophyta; class Polypodiopsida; order Schizaeales; family Lygodiaceae; genus Lygodium; species Lygodium microphyllum. Next base: position 21,280,069 of record NC_141153.1, read on the forward strand.
ATATTTTGCCTTGAGTTGCATGCCATGTCAACAAAACAAGGACATCATCTTAAAACCAGCTGATTTACTGTAGCCATTGCCTATACTCGAAGCAAATGGACACACATTACTATGGACTTCATAACCGGCCTACCGGTGACCAAGAAGGGATGGAACAGCATCTATGTAGTTGTGGACAGACTCATCAAGGCAGCCCATTTCATTCCTACAAAGAATCAATATAATGCTTCTTAAGTAGCCAACCAAATCACGGAACATGTTTTCAGATTACATGGCTTACCACAGGTCATTGTGCATGACCGGGATGCTAAGTTCACGAGCAACTTTTGGCAGGCATTTTTTAGCTTTATGGGCACTTAGTTAGCCCCTTCCATTGCTTACCATCCACAGACCGATGGCCAGACAGAGAGGGTTAACAAGTGGCTGGAAACTTACTTGAGGCATTTCTGTTATGATGTGCAGAATGCTTGGGACTCATGGTTGCATTTGGCTGAGTTTGACTATAATAACTCTACACACTCTAGCATTGGAGTTTCACCTTTTGAGGCATTGTATGGCTATAAGGTGCCCCTTCCCACGGTTATCTTCAATGATAAAATAAACCCACAAAGAAAGGAGAAGTTGGATAGAATGCAAGCCTTACCTTAGCAGTGTAGAGTTAACTTGAAGAAAGCTCAGGATCAAATGAAGTTGTAACGTGTCCACTCATCCACTTGTGGGACACGTCTTAGCAGCCCATCGGGAAGAGAGTTTAGAAAGCACTGCATGGCACTCGCAAGGAATGTCACAGGTTTTATGATCTAGGTCTTCTCGAGTCTGCCCCGAGTAGAAGTGTCCGACCATTCCCACTTAGAATCGACCTGAAGTCAGGGTTCCTTTCCTATCAGCAAAGTCTTTAGGAAGTAGCTAGTGTCGAGCTCCAGATGAACCACTTTGCATAGGAACAACAAAGTCGAAGCGGATTTATGCTGCACTTGGTTCATGGAGAATGGGAAACGAGAGGGGTGCGAAGCTCAACCTCTCTGCCATAAGGCATAGTCCCATTCCTTTTCCCTAAAACAACATAAATCGAGATTCTATCTCTACTGATGCTAGGTCTTCATAGTCTTGTTATCACATCTTTTGAGAAAAGTTCCCAGCTAACCGGGACCACCCTTCCGTAGGATGGACCCAAGTCACGTCCACCGCACTTTCCTCAGGTTGCTTAGTTATCTAATTACCTACCACATTATGTTTGACATGCAAAAGCAGCTTCCTTAATTAATCAATTTAAACACAGGTTTCTTTTGAAGAAGAGAAGAAGAAGAAGAGGGAGAGAGAGGGAAGGAGAAGAAGAGAAGAAGAAGAAGAGGGGGAGAGAGAGAAGGAGAAGAAGATAAGAAGAAGAAGAAGAAGAGAGAAGAAGAGAGAAGAAAAAGGAGAAGAAGAAGAAGAGGAGGAGAGAGAGAGAAGGAGAAGAAGAGTAGAAGAAGAAGAAAAAGAGGAAGGAAGAGAGAGAAGAGAGAAGAAAAAGGAGGAGAAGAAGAAGAAGAGGAGAGAGAGAGAAAGGAGTTTGGAAGCTCCCAAGAAGCTTCCAATGCATCTTCATTAGGAGGTGTTTCACCCGCAAGACCCGGTTTAATTTTTTCTTAATCCGTGACCACATCGATTCAAGTGCAAAGGCCGTGAGGAGTGGTGGGAAGCTGTTGGACAATTTGCAGGAAATTCATGCGCATCTAATAGCTATCCCCGCACATGAAGGCCACTAGATTCCCACGAAAGATGGCACCCAAGAGACACGCAACTAGCAACTCTGCAGGTGTTTCTACCCAAGGCGGAGGAGTGGCTGCTAACGGGGTTTTGATTATCAAGAATCAGGTCCATAATCCCGCATTCCTTGTCGATGAACTCAATATGTTAAATGATTACGTAACCTTGTATATACAAAGTTTGTGAAATACGTATCGAATAAATTCATAGGGTTTTTTTGCATTAGACACTCTCATAAAAATTGTTTCATTGCATTGTTTAAGGTTCTCTTGAATTTAATAAAAAATTCTAACGCATGAGGTGCATGAATATTTGCAAACACGAGGTGATTTCATGGAAGTCGGCTGCACTAATGGAACAACTCAGTATTACTTTCGTGTCCCAAATATATTAATTATGCTCCATCGTGTATTGAATCCGAAATGGCATATCCTAGGGTCTTCTCTTGAGATTGATAGTGAAATGCATAAAGTATCGCGGTCATATTAGATACATGCAAGGAAAACTTCTACATGCATGGGAAAGATTCTCGCATAAATAAGCAACATGTTAAGTCTCATGCATTGAAAGGACCTTGGCATGTGTCATACAAAACTATTGCTTGTGACTAGTATTTATCATGGGTTTCTTTCATACCTTAATTGCATGATCATGAAAAGATAAGTGCATGGAAGGGTAGACATATCTTAAGGGTCTTTCTCTAGAATTGATTAGCAAAATCAAGTGATATGGTTGTCGCATCCTTACTAGATGCATATGAAGGAACTATTGCATGCATGGGTAATATCAAGATTGCACGCATAGAAAGATTGCATGAAATTAATGTGCATTAGAGTGCTTGAATTCATGCTTTGTACATTGGCCTTGAAATTGTTGAGTAAAGTCAATACTTGTCTTAATCAACGTAGTTAGACAAGCTCAAAGAAAGGGTTAGAAAGGGGCAAACATTAGTGCATGTGAGTACTACTGAAAAAGGGGGTTAAGATCAGGTATTCTTGTATCACCATCAGATGAGATGACGTCTTTCCTCATCCTATTGTACATGTGTAGATGTTGTACTATCTTTTCTTTTTCTTTTTCACTCCTCATTGGGGTAGATTTACCTTTAAGTGGGAGGTTGTTGGGGGTAAAGGCGCCTCCGTCTAGTCGCCCATGTATTACTACATTGACAATACCCGCACCTACACACTATAGGTGGCGAGTGCCCATCACCATCACTTTATTCTTTATTCTTTTAGTGACATAGGGTTTCTCAATAGACCATGCTTATTGAAATGTCCCCCTAGGATCCAACCTACACATGAGACATGATACAAGCAAAACTCAACATAAAAGGGACTGAACATCAGACATTGGTCAATTAGGGATCGAAGGAAAGATCACATAGGTACTACAAGGGATCTAGGAAATAATCAGCAAGTTGACCAACCAAGGACGACGGGGTTGTCCATGATCTATCTTACAAGGAGACCTAAGGTAAGGATAATTAGGGTCAGTAGGGTGCAAACCCTAACCCAAAAAAAAAAGGAATACAAGCAACCTAGCTTGTCAAGCCCTTGGGATCTCACCAAGTCCCGAACGATCTAGGATCGAATGCTGGGAGCATTCGGGAAGAAGGAATCACACCTTAGCAGTTGGCCGTACTAACGACCTCCGAAATGATCGTGATTATACACTTAGGTACATTGTTTGAACTCCTTTGCTCAAGGAACTAATTCAAGGAAAAACACTTAATGCTTCAGGTTAAAGACCTGGAGGGAGTGGCAGGTTCAGTTACCTCCGGCTGTCTGCCTAGCCCTATCCAAGGGGGTTGTTAGCCGCGCTAGGTATATGGACCTAACCCGCTGCGAGAGGTCTCTATGTGGGTGCTGCTTGGAGCGGGAGGATGCTTGGGTCCAGGGGAGGCTCTGGTTGCAAATTCCTTGCCTCCGGACCCTACACAAGAGGCCGATGTGACTCGAGATGGAATCTCGAGGCCCGTGTACTATTCTACGAGCGGAACTTGGAGCAGCAATCCTATAGATTGCTGGGATAGCCTTCGGGCATGATATTTGATGTATTCCAAGACTATGATAAATAAAGATCAGATATTTGAAAAAGAAACTTGCTTGACATTGTTTTTGTGTCAGTGCCTAAGTTACGTGAAGGAACGTGTGTTTAAATTGATTAATTAAGGAAGCTGCTTCTGCATGTCAAACATAATGTGGTAGATAATTAGATAACTAAGAAAATCGAGGAAAGTGCGGTGGACGTGACTTGGGTCCCTCCTACGGAAGGGTGGTCTCGATTAGCTGGGAACTTTTCTCAAAAGACGAGATAACAAGACTATGAAGACCTAGCAACAGTAGAGTTAGAATCTCGATTTATGTTGTTTTAGGGGAAAGGAATGGGACTATGCCTTATGGCAGAGAGGTTGAGCTTCGCATCCCTCTCGTTTCCCATTCTCCATGAACTAAGTGCAGCATAAATCCGCTTCGACTCTGTTGTTCCTACTCAAAGTGGGTCATCTGGAGCTCGATGCTAGCTACTTCCTAGAGACTTTGCCGATAGGAAAGGAACCCTCACTTCAGGTCGATCCTAAGTGGGAACGGTCAGACACTTCCGCTCAGGGCAGACTCGGGAAGACCTAGATCGCAAACCCTGTGACATTCCTTGTGAGTGCCAGGCGGCTCTTTCTAGACTCTCTTCCCGATGGGCTACTAAGACGTCTCCCATAAGCGGAAAAGTGGACACGTTACAGAAGCTTTATGCTGATGACAAAAGAAGGGATGCTGAGTTCCAAGAAGGGGATTTGGTGCTTTTGAAGGTGCCCAAGTCCAGATATGCCACCCTTAAGGATGGGTCCAACAATAAGTTAGTTCACAGGTTCTATGGGCCATACTAGATTGTCAAAAGAGTGGGAGACTTGGCATATCGGTTAGCATTTCCCCTATCCACGAAGATTCATAATGTCTTCCATATGAGTCAATTGAAGTCCTTCATTGGATCATCAGTGGATTATGTTGAGGAGCTACCACCGATAGATGAAGAAGGCATCATTTAATACATACCCAAGCGAGTCATATGACAAAGGGAAAAGAAGCTTTGCTCTTGCTCCATCATGGAATAATTGATTAAGTGGCAAGGTTTACCACTTGAGGAAGCTTCTTGGAGGCCAGCTTCAGTTTTAGAAGAGTTTCCATACCTATTAGAAGCAAACTTGGTTGAAATCTAGCTAGCTATGGCCATGTTTTCTCTCAGATTAACTACAGACAACTCTCTATTTCAAAGCAGATTTTATTCTTTACTATGGACAACAATGGACATCATACATGGCCTGAAAGCACTCCTCGAGAGCTCCATTTTGATATATGGCACACCCTGATCAGAGTCTCCTACAAAAAGTTATGATAGATTTACTACAATAGGGCCCTGTAGTAGACAGTTTGTTGTCCACTGTCTGCAGCTTGCATTTACTCAATATACTTGGGTCAAATTTCATTTTTATAATTTCCCAATAAGGCCCATGTATCGTACATACCCCAATGACCCATCATATGCAATAATACCTCTTCATCCATTTGTATATCCCTATAATAATGCAGCAAAGTAGTACTCAGATTTGCTCCTGCCCAGTTATCATAAGTGCCCAAATTGTTTTTTGAGGGCAAAAACCTTCGGGTGGGGATGGAATTTAAGAGAGGGGGATTTAACAATGGGAAAATACTAGCTACACTGGCTGGTATATAAGGTGTTAGGGACTTGATTTTTGGACAATCAGATTATTACAAGTCACCTTTCATTTTCATCTCCTTCTCCAAGCTCTCATGGCTTTTTTCTCTCTCTTTCTATCTTTCTCTCTCCTTTCCTAGCATTTCTCTCTCCTCGTCACTCTCTTCTCTCTCTTCTTGTAGTCTTTCTCTCTCTTTTGCACACACTCTCTCTCTTCTTCTTCTCTCTCTCCTGTCCTTTTCATGACACTAGGATAGAAGGCAATATATTTTGTAAGATAGATCTAGACCTTATTGCTTTCAAGTATATGCTTGCCCCTCAAAATCTCATACTGAGCTTTTATTATAGTAGGTGGCATTATATTGGTTCTAGTCTAATTACTTTAGATTAGAATCCTAAGGATTTTAGCAAAGATCATGTAGTGGATCTTGATATTTTGCCTAATGTAGTGATTATTGTATTCCAACTTAATAAGAAACACGTAAGTTTCTACATGAAGTTATATTTACTACATGTATATTTGATTCCACTTTTTGAATGCCAAATATCTATACCTTTTTTTTTTGCAAATGTGAAAAAGAAGAGAGAAAAATATACAATACAAGAATAATAAAAAATATCTTTTAAATTTTAATATAAATATAATTTTAAATACTATAGTAAATTTATATTTACTTTGTTCATGATTTACATATGAGGTCTTACAAGACAATATACAAGTGAGAAACATCACTTTTAGGAGTAATTTTATCATTTTTTAATGCTTTGGTTACGTTAAGTATTAAGGGCATGCCTTTACTTGCTACTACAGTTGTGGGCATCTCTCCTTCCTTCTCTACTTTCACACTCTATGAGAGATCCTTATCTTTTTTTTTACAAAATTGACAATTATGTATTTGAAAAGCTTTGCTCATATATATTAAATATGCTCGACACTATTGTAACAATATTGGAAAAACTAACACACATTTGAAAGAAAAGAGTGTTAGTCTAGTGTTATTTTGCAATGGACTATCTTTTGAGTGAAACTCTATCTTGAGGTTAAACATCTTCCACATTACCATTATAACTTTGTTATCATTGAGTCAAATAAACTTAACTAATCTTTTAGTATTTGCAACTATCAACCCACAAGAATGGCCATCATCTTGATGAGGGCTTTAAAACTTATAACACAAAGTAAAATTATGCAACTTATTTATGGTAGTTTATCTTGATATATTTTGATCAAAAAATTATCACAGCTTATCTATCGTCCATTTGTGCAAGTAGATTAGAAGGCATAAATGATCAAGGAGCCTTGGATTATCTAACTTATATCTTGGTGTTTTTTTCAAAGAATTGATTTATAAACACTGCTTATTAATGTAGTCTATGGCAACAATCAGGCTCCAATGAGAACTAGAAACAATCATAGGTCAATAATTTAGTATAATAAACTCTCTTAAAATGCTAAAAATTAGGGTGTACATACCCTTTAGGCTAATCCATATAAACATCATTTGCTAAATCACCATTGAGAAACACATTCTTAACATCCATATGCTGCAATTTCCAACCTTTAGCAGCAGCCAATGCGATCACTGTTTGTATGGTTTCCATCTTGGCAATAGGGCTGAATGTTTCCTCATAGTCTAACCCATATTGCTAAGCATATCCTTTAGCTACCAACTTGGCTTTCTACCTCTCTACACTGCCATCTAACTTGCATTTAATCTTGTAGACCCATTTATAGCCAATGGTCTTCTTTCCTTTTGGCAGTGGTACAAGATTCCATGTTCTATTTTCAGCTAAGGAAGATATTTCCTCATCCATAACTATGCACAATTTTATCCATCACTGCTTTAGCATATGTAGCAATTTTTTTTACCTCCATCACTTTTGTCATGTAAGCATAATGATTCACAGAATAACCACTGTAAGTTAACCTATCCACAAAGTACTTGACTCTCTACGAGCATCTAAGTTGTGGTGCACTACTTGATTCCCCTCTCTCATGAGGCAGAATATACCTGTTTTGCCTAGTGCCATGCCTAGTGCCAGGCATATACACAATCGGAATACCAAGATCTCTGAGTCATAGCCTTGAAGTCATTCTGCCAGGTGTCATCACACCAGATGTATCATCAAAAACTTGTTATTTTCCTTTGCCGTTCACCACATCATATCTCCCCCTCACTAACATATTGGTGTTAGTGGATGGTGAGATAGAGCTCCACAATCTCCCTGTCCATGGAGATACCATCGTACCAGTAGGGCCTGTCAATGTAGTACTCTCTTGCAAATCAGCTGTAGGAACATGTGTAGGAGGCATATCTAACGGCACTGCAGTAGGTGATGCATACCAAGAGGCCATCTCATCAAAGATAACATCTCTGTTGACTAGCGTCTCTCAAATAGAGGGATCATAGCATTTATATGCCTTCTTCTCCTACGAATAACCAATAAAAATACACTTATGTGCTTTTGGATCCTGCTTCTTTCTCTTCTTATCAAGGATGTGCACATAAGCAAGACAACCAAATACTTTCATGTGACTGACATCAGGCTTGTAGCCATACAACTTCTCAAATGGTGTCATATCATGAATACTACAGTGGGAGTCCTGTTCAAGATACACATGGTTGTCATAAAATAGCCTTAGCCCAATAATAGAGCGGCAGCTTCTTCTCATTCATCATTGCATGAGCTGCTTCCATTAAGACCATGTTCTTCTCATTCATCATTGCACGAGTTGCTTCCATTAAGTCCATGTTCTTCAGTTGAGGTATCCCATTCTTCTGTGGAGTGTAGATGCATGTAAGCTTTCTATGTATGCCATTTTTAGCTTAAAAACTGTCAAACTCACTTGACACATACTCCCCACCACTGCCAGATCTCAAACAAGAGATGTAGTAATCAAATTCCTTCTCAACCTACTACTTGAATTGCTAAAAAATAGTAAACACCTCATTCTTTGTTTTGAGTAGTATATAAACCCAAGTATAATGACTGAAGTCATCAATGAATGTCACATAATACCTAGAGCCTCCCATAGATGCATTATGGGTTTGCCCCCACACATCAGAGTGAAAACCAATTGCAATGGTCATTTACTATTTCTTACATGCCTGACAAATGGCAATCTTGACTATTTACCAAACTAACAAGCATCGCAGAAATGACCAATATCTATGTAGGTAAACTTGGGTAGACCTATAACAAGCTCTTTTTTTTTGCATCATTTGTAGCCTTGAAGATTAACATGTCCCACTCTCTTATGCCATATTTATAAATCTCTAACTGTGTTAGAGCCATGGGCAAACATGGCTATTTTCAATTGTGGCAAAGTGGCATCAAGAGTAAACATCTTGCCATTCCTATGACTGTGAGCAATAAATTTGTAGCCATTACCAAACTCCTCAATGAAGCAACCATGCTTATTAAACATAGCCTGCAAATTCTGCTCAGTCATCTAGCCCACAAACAACAGATTTTTAGTAATTGATGGGACATGCAATACATCATATAAGTTCTTCTTCTTGCCATCATGGATTACCAAAGGCACTTTGCCTTTATGTTCACTGCTATGCTGCATGTCATCCCCTGTGCATACATAGCCATTCCTCTTAGGCACCATGTTAATAAACCAATCACTACAATGGGTCATATGATTTGATGCCCCTGAATCAATATACCAAACAACATCCTCAATAGACTTCTCAACAGTCCTATCTTTCACATGTGTCATGGCAAATAATCTATCCCTAGAAGCATCATTTTTTTTATTGGACGATGCATAAAGTCCATGCTTCTTGCCCTTTTGATTTCCCTATTTCTTCCAATAGTCCTTGGCAATATGACCATAATTTCCATAGTAGTGAAAATCCTTATCCTTATTAGGATTGTCAAATGGATGTTGCTGCTGTGCCAAGAGCCTCTGCCTCTAGGGCTAGATCTCCCCATGCCTTTGAAAATTCCACCTCCTCTTACATTTGAACCCTACTGATTATTATGACCATAAGATACATTTTGTTGGCCTCCTCTATGAGAACCATAACCTCTACCATGCTTGCCACGGCCACATTGATGTGAATAAAAGACATCATCATTTCTCTTCCAGCTACTACAGCCTGTAGCCACAAGCCAAGTTTAACTTCCTCATGAATAAGCAATGCAATCAGCTCATTGAAATCTAGAATTTCAGCCCGCATAGAGATGGAAATATCAAATGATTTATATTCAGATCCCAAACCATTTAATGTCACTGCAACCATGTCTTCATCCTCAACCTATGTGCCAATGGATGCCAGCTGATCTGCAATAGTCTTAATCTCTGTGACATAATCTTGTATAGATCTACCTTTTCTCTCCATGTTGTTGAATTTCTACTTTAACTGTATCTTCCTGGCACTAGTAGTTGTGCCATAATACTTGATCAATATGTTCCATGCATTTGTTGGTGACTTGCAGTTCATGATCTGCATTACCATAGCATCCAAGATACACAAAGATAACTAGTGTAGCACCTTGTGAGCTCTTTCCAACCAAGCTCAGTGTGCTCATCTTTGATCAACTGTAGGGTTCCTCTCTAGGATTTCAGGTTTAGCTTCAACACATGTCACCAAGTCCCAATATCCTTTACCTATCAATAATTTCTCCATGTGGAACTTCAATATGGCATAATTATTGCTATCAAGTTTTTCCTCGACTATCTAGGTTATGTTGTCGGTTCTGTCTGCATTTGTCATATTGTAGCAAACAATGGCTAGTCAATGCCTGACTTCCTGCAAGCCAACAAGTCTAATTGGCCTACTACAGTCTTTGACTATTTATGACAATTTTTTGCAATTAACTGTCTACTTTAATCAGAGTATTTCATCCCATTAACATCTCAAAACCATCCATAAACAAGAGTCATAACCTGTAGGTACATTAGTTAACACATAGACCATGTAGTTGTTGTATTTATATATCATGCAACGTCACTACAATCAACCAAACATGCATTCTGAAATCTATAGATTGTGAATGACCAGTAGCTCTTTCAAGGCCAAAACTAAGATGTATACATGTCATACATGCTCCAAAACCTCTCAGATATCTTCTAGTGCATGTAAGAGTCTATACATGATCATGCGGGCACAATTCAATGCATATAGATCAAGTATAGGTGTCAAATACCTTGCTTCCAAGTTGTAGTTAGGTAATACTTGGTCAAATCAAGTTTATCTAGCTCCAAAGATGTCCTCAAAGTACTTCATACATGTTCTATCAAGTATAGAGGTCAATACATGACCATACAAGCAACCATAGACACTCTGTTTTCACCAGAAAATGTCATAGAATGCATTCCCTATTTGTAACCAGCCAAAACAATGTCAATGCATTTATTTTTAGCTCCAAACTTCAGCTTTCATGAGCATTCAATGCTGATCTTAGTCCTTTAGACATTCATCAAACATATGCCGTGCCATACATTTGACAGAAGCTAACCAATGTTATGTAATGCTTCAGGACCAATGAGTGCTCGTTGTCCATAGTTTTATGACCATTTTCAACCTATCACTTACTTCTAGATCTGAGTATTTTCTTCAAGAAATTGCAATGCAAATGCATAAGGCACAATACATGTGTCTTCCAAGATGTATCTACACGTCAATGGAGCCAAGAATGCATGTTAGATAGCTTCAATGCTTCAACCAATATCTAATGTATGCTATATATTCACTATTTATAGCAACTCATTCTCTATTCTAGATATGTGTACCTATAGACCAGTTCGTATATCATCTCCAAGTCAAGCATTGCCATGTCAGGTCATCAAAGTACCTTCCAAAGTATGCAAGCTATAGATCACTTGAGTAGTGATTATTTTGTTGATTAGTAGCCACGGAGATTCATTTGGACAGTAAGCACAAACACGTGATGCAACCTAGGGGGATCAACAATAGTCCTTCACACCAATGATGGTCAATGCCTTCTTCAAAGTGCTCAACCAAGCCTCCACAATGCTCCAGACAGGCTCAGACAACCTCTCCTTCAAGCAAGATGAAATACCTTCAACACATACCTTGTAAAACAACAATGGCAGGGAGCTTGCTATTCATAGGAACCCTTGGCATTTAGACTTCAAGTCTTCTTCCAAAATGCTATCCACCATAAAGCCCATTCATGGCTCTGATACCATGTTGAGAGAGAGAGAGAGAGAGAGAGGGGGGGGTTGGAGATAATAGAGAGGAGCCATGTGCTCTCATCTCACATCGTCATGTTATTCCATAACTACAACACTCTAAGGTCTATAGACCATTCACACACAGCCTAAAGTCACCGACTTATTTAATGTCCCACATTTGCTAATATAGCACATAACTAAGACACTATTGGTCACACACAATAGCTTGAAGTATCAACACTAAATGGTGCATATTAAATATACTTGCTCATAATAGAAAGTCTTGGGTTGTTGCCTATAATGATGGTTATTGTACCTTTGTTGTCCATCGTTTCTAAATAGTATAGAAGCTAAAATGCACTAGTACCTAACCACCTAGTTCTTGGTTTTTTGTGCAATGGCACTACCCTTGACCTTGAGCTCATATGGCATTCTAAATGTAGATTCCAAGAGAAGGCACATGCCCCAAAAGCACCCATATTGCCAGTGCAATTATTTCACTACCATGTCATTTCCTTGACCTTGACCTCCCATTGTATGACTATAAATGGAATGGTGCTATTAAGACTTATTATTATTTGGCTATGACACCTGTTCTTATGGTCGAGACATTATTTCCAACCTAGCATGCAAGCATCACCTCCTCAATGTATACCCATAGTCGAATTTGAGCACAAGTGATTCCAAGAAGGAGGTGCATAGCTTATAATACAAATATTTTCATTTTCAAAAAGACCGCGTCTTGAGCATTAGCTAAGCTTTTGTATTTCTCTTTTTGGTTTTGAACTCATTGTTAGTAAAGTTGGCCTTGACTACTTATTGGCATCGGCCATTACCTTCTTACTCATGTTTTAGCTCAATGGACACACATAGATATATCAAGTGAGTGTATTCATCACTATAGTGAAGATTGAAACTAAATGGATGGTTCATGGGAGTAGATAGGTTGACCACTTTATCAAGACAAGTGTATGTTTGTGGACAAGATATTAATTGTGTAGAAAGTGATATACAATGAGAATTGTGTATAAAGTAGGCATAAAGTTGCAATTTGTCCCATGTATGGCTCATCCAAAGGTGTGAGAAGTGAAGCAAAAAATGAGGAGATATACATATGTTTGAGGGCAAGGATATTTGGAAAGGAACAAGGATTTTTAGTTATTAGGAAGCAACACCAAACTCTTACATATGAAGATGTAAAGTTATTGGGAATAAAAAAGAAAGAACTTTGGGCAAAATACACTAGTACATTGATGTTGGAATTGGTTTAGAATCAACATTTTGATAAGGAGAACCAAAGGCATGAAGGTTTTAACCACCCAAGCCCAAAGGCAAATCTTATGCCACTCCACTTGGTCATGTATAATGGGTATACATCTTGGCTCTCAAAACTCTTCCATGGTATGCCACATTGTGTGTTGAACTATCCCAAATAAAAAGTAATATTGCTCATTATTTTTCTTTCTCATTCCACCTTTCTCATTTTTCAGGATACCTCAATTCTACAAAGTAGTCAGCTCTTCATTCACAGAAAGTAGAATTATTTTTACAAGCTGTGGACCCCGCTTTGTAGCTAAGCCTAGAGTAGTTGTTGGAAGACAAGACAAAATAATATGGACTAAAGATAGATTGGAAGGATGCCAATGGTGTTGTTTCCATACTTTTAAAGAGAGAAAGATATAGATCTAGGATGCAGGTTGGATCTATTACTCATGTCTTTGTAAGAAGCTGGAAATGAGGAATTTAGTGTGTATTGCCATGTCACACTGACATTAGTATAAAAGGAGAGGACATGTAATTTTTATATTATCTTTTTGGACACAATAATACAATTACAGTCTTTCTCTCCCATCTTGCTCACAGCTTCTATGGCTTCTCCCTCTTTCTCGTCTTTCTCTCTCTAAATCTAGTTTTTCTCTCTCCTCGTCACTCTTCTTCTCTCTTCCTGCAGTCTTTCTCTCTCGTTTGTAGTCTTCTCTCTCCTCTTTCTCTCTCCCTAGTTCTCTCTCTGACAAGTGGTATCAGAGCATTGGTCTTTGATCCATTCTTTTTCTTCTATTTTCAGTCCTATTTTCCTCTATCAAAATCAATTTTAGACAAAAATTGTACAAGACAGTGACTAGTGGAGTGTTGTAGATCATCTATAGTTAGTAAGAGACTACATCTAGAGATATCCAAGGTCAGATATGGCAGAGGATGGCTTAAATGATAGGTCGTCATCAAATTTTATGCAAAATTGGAGGTAATTAGGGTAAAGAAGAGTTAACCGGGCTTAGTTTGGGGTTAAATTGTGGTTACTTTTCAAAAGAGGTCTTCCTTTCCTCTTTCTCCAAGCTTTGGCCAAGCTTTCATGGAGTTTGCAGTAGAGATCTTCTCCTAGCTTTCAGCCATGAGGTATTTACAGGCATTTCATGCTGGAAACTTTCTTTACTCTTCATTCTTAACAAGTGGAGCACCATTATTGAAGGCTTTGAAGAGGCTTTAGAGAGCAAACTTTTCTTCTTCTTCTTCTTCTTCAAGGCTTCCTTCCAGCATCTATAATGTTTTCAGCAACCTCTCCTCACAAGTATTTTGTTCTTCTTGAAACCCTAAAGACAGGCAGCATTGAAGATTTCTTCTAAAAGCTGGAGGCAAAATGGAAGAAAATCTTGGACAACTCTTCCTCCACTTTCAGAAGGGTATTTGTGGATAAGCTGTTGAAGACATAGATATGGCTTCAGCAAAAGATCTCTACATTAGTGATCAAAAGTCTATCAGAGGATGATTCCAACCTTCAGCTTTGGCAATAGAGAACTGGTCTGCTTTGTTGAGTTTTCCTCAGGCTTCTCAGGATTCTCTGAATGTTTGGCCTTTTTGATTGCCAAATCTACAGATGTCTCACCATCAGAGGAAGCATTGCAGAGGGTTGTCTAAACGAACAAAGAACATATTCTCTAAATCTGATGGTGTAGACATACATATAGGCAGTTTTTTGTGTCATGAGTGAGCATTCGTACTCGATGTGGAGCTATTGATTTCTTCCTCTTCAGTAGCCTGGTGTGGATCACATGTAGGCAGATTTCTGTGGGTCACCATCACCGGTGTATGCTCTTTTCAAGATGGGAGCCATGCCCATTATGACTGAAGCAAGTGCAGATTGTACATGTTGCAATGAATCAGATGCTAAATCCTTGACGCATGGAAGAATGGACTGAATAGCTAATGGAAGGCTCACAATCTTGCAAAATTGGTCACTTTTCTAGCAGCAACAATTCGAGTGATACGCACAATACCAGGCAGTTGTCGCTACTCCCAGCAGTGAACGTGGAGGAGAAAATGCATCACATCCGACTGCTTGTTTGCAAAGCTTGACACAGATCATTTCACTGAGAGAATGTGTGTCTCCTGGGTTATTGATTAGAAACTCTACTCCCAACAGCGAACTTGGAGGAGGAAATGCATCACATCCGACTGGGATTTAGGACCATTGCCAAAGGAAAAGAAAGTTATTGGATGTAAGTGGATCTACAAAATTAAGCATAATGTATATAGTTCTATTTAGCTAGTACAAGGCTAGGCTACTTGCAAAAGGCTATGCTCAAACATATGCCATAGATTCTAAAGAAACATTTAGTCCAAATGCTAGGATGGCAACTGTTAGATATATGATTATTGTGGCAACAACCAAAGGTTAGATTTTATTGTAAATGGATGTAAAGAATACCTTCTAGCATGGTGAATTGCAAGAGAAGGTGTGTATGGAGTAGCTAGTAGGTTATGAAAACTTGGAGCATCCCACATATGTATGCATGTTTAAGAAGAAACTCTATGGATTGAAGCAAGCACCTAGAGCATGGTCTAATGAGATTGAAGAGTATCTTATCAACATCAGATTTTATATTTCTAATGTTGATCACTCACTTTGTGTGAGAAACGGAGATGCAAGTTTGATCATCATAGTCATTTATGTGGATGACTTGATTATTATAGGTGACCATGACAATGGGATTGCTAAAGTTAAAAACCTCTTGAAGAATAAGTTTGAGATGAAGGATTTAGATGAGCTAAGGTACGTTGATAGTATTGAGATTATCAAATGTGATGATGGTATATGGACGTCTCAAAGGCATTATGGATTGGATATGTTATCCAAGTATGATATGACCACACATAAGTCTCTTTCAGTGCCATTGGAGCAAAATGTGAAGCTAAGTGCTGATGTTGGGGATGAGATAGAAGACTATATTATATTCAAGAGGATAGTAGGAAATTTGATTTACATGACTATCACAAGGGTAGACTTGAGTCATATAGTTGACCTTGTCAGTCTATTTATGCAAATACCTAGAACTTCCCTCATTTGGATGTAATTAAATGCATATTGAGGTATATGAAGTCCACTTTGCATTATGGACTTTTTTATGAGGTTGATAAAGGTGTTTGGATACATAGATATTGATTAAACTCATAGCATATCTGACAAAAGATATACCAGTAGATTCATGTTTTCCCTTGATGGTGTAGCAATTACATGGAGCAACAATGCACTCTATAGTTGCTTTATTGAGTACAAAGGCTGAGTATAGAGATACTATTATAGTAGCATGTGAGGTGATGTGGCTATAAAATTTAATAGGTGATTTGGATGTGCAAGGAGATGTTCTAGTTTTCATTCCCTATGACAACATGAGCAACATACAATCAGCTAGAAACCTACTGTTCTATGCTAGGACAAAACACATTGAGGTGCATTACCACTTTGTGAGAGAAAAGGTATTTGTAGGATAGATTTACTTGGTATATATTAGCACACAAGATCAGATAGCTAATATTTTCACAAAGGTGTTGGGTATAGAGAAGCTTCAAAAATTTTGAAGCTTACTTAGAGTTACAGAGATATGGTGAGCTTAAGGGGGAGTGTTGAGATGGCAAGTTCAACATGTGCAAACTTTGATGATGGACTACTTGGTTAGATGGATTCACACATATTGGCTTCTAATGTAGCCATCTCTTCATCAATTGTTGCATCCCAATGAGCCTGACCAATAGCATCCTTAAAACAAGTGGAAATCAACATCATTAGCTACCTTTAACATATAAGCATAATGGTGAGTTGCATAACATTCAAAATCAAATCTTTTAATAGGTTATGTGACCTTGCTAGACTTGTGTAGCATTGGATCACTTAGTAGAGCCTTTACATTACCATGTGCTCTCTATATGCCTAGTGTCCTGATTAAAGGAATACCAAGCTCATCGTCCAAGATCACTAAGCCACAAGAATCTCCATCAAATCCTAAATGACTAGCAAATGCATCATTACCATCTAACACTTTCTTCTTTCCTTTATTTTTACTTCAATACTAGTCGATATACATGAAGATGTGGGACTACTCCTTAGTATCCCATAGATATAGTACTAGATGATGTTTCTGCTTCACTAAGGCTCCCTAATTCTTGCTTTTCTTTCTACATATAGCTTTCATGATCATCATCGTCATCTAATACATCATGTATGCCAACTCATAAAAAATAACAACCTTGCTCACTTTGAATAACTCACCTAGGGCAAGGTTATAAAACGATATCCTTTTTTCTCTAAAGAATATCCAATAAAAATGTATTTTTCAGCCTTTGGATCAAGCTTCCTTTGTAGCTCACCTAGCAATGAACATATGCAACACAACCAAACACTTTCAAGTGTAACACATCAGACTTCTTACTTGTAAAGCATTCTTCATGGGTTATCCCATGAACTATAGTTATGGGAGTTTTTTTATAATATAAACAACATTTTGAATAGTTTTACATCCAAAATAATTTGTCATATTCTTTTCACCCACCATCAATGTCCATGCAACTTCTGCAATGTGCCCATTTTTTCTATTTGCAACCTCATGCTGTTGTGGGATATACCTACAAATAAATTGTCTCTTTATCCCACCTCAAGAAGTCACTAAATACATTAGAGATGTACTCTCCCTCTCCATTTGACCTCAAACACTTAACTTTCAAGCCTATTTCTATTTTAATAGCAGCCTTTAAAGTTTTGAAGCGCTCAGATACATTACTCTTTTCTTTCATGAAATATACCCACATCTTTCTTGAATAATAATCAATAAATATGACAAAATATTTGTTGCCACCAAGAGATATATTTTGTGTAGGCCCCCAAATATCTATATGCACAACATCAATTATATTCCTACTCACATCTCTATCATGTGAAAAATATTGTCTTGCTTGCTTACCAAATTTATATGCTTCATATACTTTATGAAATTCTACAACTCTAAAAATAGACAACCTTGTAATCAACCCATTTGGCTACATCAATTTCAGTCTTTGGACATTTGCATATCCAATAGTTTTGTGCTATATTTCGATATTTGTAACCACTCCTTTGTCTTTATACATAGTAGCATTCATAGCAAGAATTCAAGCACCTAAAGTAAACATGTGGCCAACTCTATTTCCTTTTCCAATCAACCTATACCTATAATTAAATTTCTCCACAAAGTAGTTATTTGTATTAAATGGAACCTGCAATTCTTGCTATACCATTTGACCAATAAACACTAAATTCTTTGTGATGGATGGTACATGTGATACATTTGACAAACTCTTTGTCCGATCGTCATGCAAGAACAAGGGACCTTTTTCAATAGGTAAAATTGGATGGCATGAATTATAACCAGTCTATACATAACCTAGATTTTATAAATCTTATATCTCTCCAAACCATTCAAGATAGCTAGTTATATTATTAGATACACTTGAATCAATATACCATACATCATCATATGTCCCCTTTCCTATAATAGCATTCATCATATGCTATAGAACAAACAAATTCTCATTTTTATATTCATTTTATTGTAATGATGTTGCATAGTTTTCTTGTTGTAATTTATCACTTTGGATATCATCCTTCTTAGCATAACAATGGGTTGAAATATGACTTGTTTTGCCACAATAATGACAAACAATACCATAATTATTGGAATCTTTATTTTTCCATCCACCTCTTCCTCTAGAACTCCCTCTATCTCTAAAGCTTGCATGGCCTATTGAAACTTCCATTACACAAAACTACTGATTTAATATGTGTAGCTAGTTATCATCACCAACATGCCCCATACCACGAGTTCTTGAAGAGGATCTAGTATATCTCTTTCCTGAACTTGAGTAAAATGCTTGGACCTAATCACCACTTATTTTAGATGATTCACCTTGCATATTGATCTCTTTAATAATCATGAGAGAGATCAAGTCATCAATATCTAGAAATGGCTTTTATACATATATAGAAGTAACAAACAATTTCTAGGTCCTTTCATTATTAATGCCATTACACAAAACTACTGATTTAATATGTGTAGCTAGTTATCATCACCAACATGCCCCATACCACGAGTTCTTGAAGAGGATCTAATATATCTCTTTCCTGAACTTGAGTAAAATGCTTAGACCTAATCACCACTTCTTTTAGATGATTCACCTTGCATATTGATCTCTTCAATAATCTTGAGAGAGATCAAGTCATCAATATCTAGAAATGGCTTTTATACATATATAGAAGTAACAAACAATTTCTATGTCCTTTCATTATTAATCCCACCCAAGACCGATGATACTAAATCATCATCATCAGGCATTGTATCAATCATTGACAGATTATATGTAATGCTTCTCATTTTGAAAATATACTTATTGATAGACATTTTTTCTTTCTTCAAAGTATTCATCTCTTGCTTAAGCTAAATCTTCTATGCCTTTGCATTCACAGAAAACATCTATTCAAATGTGATCCATGCTGCATGTGAACTTTTTACATTTTTAATATATCCTAGAACAGCATTATCAATGATTACATATAGCCAATACATCATATTTTTATCTTTTTAATTCCATTCTTTCCATGCCTTTAATTCATATGTAGTCATAGGGTTACTTAGCTCTAGCTCATTTTCTTCAATTGAAACAAACCCAAAGAGGCCTTTTTCAATCAAGAATTTTATCATATGAAACTTTTATGATGGTTAATTATTCTTTTCTAGCTTCTAAATGATGGGGTTTTCATTATTCTTTGCCATTATCACAAAATTGATACAAAACAGGAAACAAGTCTTTTGCAACCTTTCATAACAAGTATAGAGCAATATACCAAGCAGTCTTTTTCACAAATTGCTCAAATGTACATGTAATTTGCAACCTTTTTGTAGATAAAACTTGTAGTTTCTTCCTAGAAAACTTACATATTTGAAATTTGTAACCTATGTACCCACTTTTGCCTAACATAGCTAAAATCGTAGTATACCGTAAAATTGTCATCTACAACCTTGTCAATCTAGAACGGGGGCCCAAAATTTCCTTAGATGGCCAAAAAAGCTATGGCAAAGACTAAAAAGTACATTTGTAGAATATAAGTACTTTTCTTGTGTACCAAATCTCATAGTAACTTGAGAAAATTTCTATGTCTTGCTTCCAATGCCTCCACAGACACTATCTAAGAGAAAGAGTGGAAGAATGGAAGATCTTCTTACTCGTTGCTTACTTGCTTGAATATTTGCTTCTTCTCCTTCACTTCAGCCTTCAAATCTAGCCTCTCTTAGTGGCATTGCTTTGATTCCATGTGATGAACTGCGTAATGGAGGGATTTCCTTGAGCTGTTATGCCAAATATACGTAATACACACAAGAGAAAGCTCACTCAAGAATGTAAGAAGAGAGATGGGGGCCAAAATATTATCTTGTTGGTTTCTTCTTCTTCTTTTCCACATAATAGAATGTACACAAAGTATAGATAAGATACAATATAAACAAAAATGGTCTACTAAGTTGAACAATGTATAATTGACTATACTAATTGATAGGCACTATAACTATACTAGTTGTAGGTAAGTGCAATAAATTATATATAATAATTCAGTGGCCATGTGAGGATCATAAAATGACTACCAATATGCTAAGTGTAGATGCACAAATCCATCTAACTAGGCACTTCATTATCAATTTCTACACATGCTAAGCTTGCCATCTCAACATCATAATGTTTTCAAACACAATACAAATGAATATATGCTTTTTAGATTGTATGAACTTTGGATATATTATGATCTAGAAGAAATACTTGGACTAATTGCAAGTTATTCTAGAAGTTAGGGAGTTGATATTTTTTATTATAGAGGGACATATGGTAATATGCATGAAAATTTGGAAGATCATATGAATATTTGATCCAAGAAGGAGTATCTAGGTTATATATATGCTTTATTGGGTGATTACAATATGGTTGTTTGATCTAGGTGGAGGTTATGATACCTATTACTCTAGTTTGTAGTTTAGACCAAATTGAGCATTTTTAAATTTTGTTCTAAATTAGAGATATTTTATGGTGATTGACACTTCTAGGATGGAACTTTATACTTTGAAAGAGTCCTATCAAGTTTGGTTGTCATCTAAGCTAGTATGCAAGAGTTACTGGCTTTGAAAGGTTGATTCTAACTAGGATTGTGCAATGGAAAAGAGAGTTGGAGTTTTCACAAGTTTTGTTTGGTGACAAAATCATTTGAAATTTGGCTCTAGTGACGTTGGCTTCATGAAAGTTATAGATCAAAAGTGGGGCTATAGTTTTGTAGAATAAATATTGGTATTCCAAGATATGGAGCAAAAGTTTTGAGTAGATTTTTGTAGGGTGGTTTTGTTTGAAAGATTTTAGAGGAGGAAGTGATTAATACAAGTCTTGTAAATTTCCACAAAAGTAACTAGAAGCCACTTTAGTGGCTCATTTCCTATTTCACTATATTTGAAATAACATGTGCATATGTTACCGAAATTGGATGAAACTTTACCAAATCGTAAGATAGTAGAGTAAAATATTTGAAACTAGTTTCAAGTGAAAATTTATTTTTTACAAAAAGTACATTTTAAAATGTATATGAAACGATGTTAAAATAACAGTCACAACAATGCTATTTGAAGCTCTTAAAAGAGTCCAAATTGTTTATGCTTCTTTAATTTATTCATGGAAATACCTAATATATGCATCAAATTATTGTCATAAAATTTTTAGCTTGATAAAAAGGTTTTTGGGATAGTGTTGATTAGAAATACTAAAACTTTTCGATTTTCTATGAAAAGGGTCTTAAAGATGGGCATAAAACTATTTATTTCTTAGCTTGTTTTAACTCTTTCTATTTTCTTTAAACTACTATCTTGTGCATACTAATCACATTTTCTAAAACTATTTCTTCTTAATCTTTCTCATTGATGAGAAATTGAATTTTTTTTAGACAATCCAGATTGCCACAAAAGTGGTTTTTTTGCTACAAGACTAGTGCTAACCTTGATGGGTACAAAGTGCTATCACAAACATTTGGATGATAATGCTACATGTAAGTGAGATGATATAGAGTTCAGGATCCCAATTGTAGGTAAAAATATATTCATGTGGAGAGAAGTAGAGGAGTATGAAGATACAAAGCTTGAAGAGAGAGAGCAGGAGCTTGAATAAGAAAACACAAAGCTTGTAAAAGATGATGAGGACACTAAACTTATAGTTGAACCTACAGATGATTATAAATAGTGGTGGCACATCCCAAAGGATATGAAACTTTAGAGAGGGTGGATGTCGTGTGGTTGCACATTTAGTGAAAGGAAACCGAGAAAAAGACTTCTATATAAATATTCTAGATATACATTTATAGAATACTTATTCAAAATATGAATAAGTTTTTCTAGGTTCAAAAATGGTCTCTAAAATAGTTTGAATATCCATTATTAAGTTGTATTGACCTAATGACAACATTGGGTTGGATCAAAATATATGCAAGGAGTTATCTTGAGTACTACAAGGTATCCATACCTAAAGTTAAAAAAAGAAATACCTTTTACACAAAGTGACATTTTTTACTATTTTGAGAAGATTTTCACAATTCTGCCCATGCTACTTATTGGTAGTCAATTTTGGTCAATTTGAGCACCTAGATAACTATGTTTTGAATTTGAATAAAAAGGTTAGGGAGAAAAAATTTTATAGAAAGTTTAGAATATGCCTTTTTTCCTTAGGGTTTTGATACATGGTTTCTTGCTTAAGGCTTCTACATGTTGCTGACTATTGTTGGATGCTTTGCCTATCAAATGAAAATTGTTTTTCATTGTATTACTATAATAGAATTCTTTTGAATTGCATAGAGTATCCAAGTTATCTTTGTGGAAGAGTTTAGTCTAAGTAGTCAGCTTTGATGGAGAGTTTCTAACCTGACGGTATAGCTATAGTTATGCGAGGCCTTTTGAGAACAATACACGTAATCTTTTTGGAATCGGTCTATCTTCCATTTGTCTTGATTTTTTTCTTGAACCCTTGTAGTATGTGACTTGACATATACTCCACTCAACAATGGAGGTAAATAGGAACTAGCTACTCGATCAATTCTAGTGTTCATGTCAAAGAAAAATGGAGTAGCATATCTTCATAAGGAGTTATTCCTTATTGGACGAGCCTAATAAGGAGGCATAGGTATTTCCAGGTGGTTATGAATGAGGGGTCCTAGGCAATTAGAAAACTCTCTTGAAAATGTGCAAAAGAGGGGATAGGTCAACATATTAGAATAGATACATTCTATCAATATGGAGGTCTAATATAAGGGATATTTGGAGAATCATACCTCCCATATTTTTACTTCTAATAATGTTGGCCATTTTTTCTTACGTAGGGATAGAAGAGGAGATCTGCCCACTCCTCCTTTGGAGAATAGATGAAAGCTTCCTAGGCCATCTTATTGCCTCTAGAAGTAGGTATTTCCATTCTCATATCTTGGCCATACTTCCCTATGCTACAATTTCAAATACCTCCCCTTGCTACATTGAATCATGCAAGACTTTTGATAAGCTTACTAAAAATGATAGAATAGAATGCCCAATGGAAGGAGCAATGGCACAAGATATGGACACTCAAGAGTTTTTCTTCATCTTCATCTTCATTCTTTTTCTCTTATCATTTTCAACTAATACATCACAAAGTATCCTCTAAAGTGATAGATACCTTTTGACCTTTAAGTCACTACAGACACAACCTCTACTTTTATTTATGTATAGATAGGATATGACTTATCCCATATCTTATTTCTCAACATCTCCCTCAAGATTAAAATGAGCTTGCAAATACAATACCCTAAGTGCACTTCTAAAGTACTTAAACTTATCTTTACCTAATGCTTTGGTAACGATATCTCCAACTTGGCCATTGGCTTTAATATAACCAAGTCTATCTCTCCACCCATAACCTTATCTCTGATGAAATAGTAGTGCACTTTGATATGCTTCATCCTTCCATGGTAGACTTGGTTCTTTTCTAACATTATGCTACTAATGTTGTCACAATACATGATAACTCCACCATCAATCTCTATCCCCATACCACATAATAATAATCTCAACTATGTGTGTTCACATGCTATCTATGCAATATCTATACACTCAACTTCTGTACTAGATAAAGCAGTTGTAGGTTGTGTCTTGATGTTCCAACTCACCATGGTTGAACCAAATGAGAATGCATAGCCATTAGTGGATCTCCTATCCATAATACTTCATGGCTAGTCTACATTTGTGTACCAAAACAATGTAGGCTTGATCTCTTTCTCATAGAACAAGCCAAAACTAACTATCTTCTTCACATATCTCAAGACTCTCCTCAGTGCATCCAAATGTGACTTGCGTGGATTCTGAATAAACTAACTCATAACTCCCACGGAGTAGCTTAAGTATGGTCTTGTTATGGTTAGATATATTAGACTATCAATAATCTTTCTAAACATAGTAACATCTTCCACATGCTATTAATCATCCACCATCTATTGAGCCAAACGCACCAACAGTTGGGACTTTGGATGGACTTCTATTGATTCATAAGTTATATCTCACTTTGACAACGATCTCTCACCTTTTCTCTTAACACTGTGATCTAACTGACCATACATCCTTCTCTCTAGACCAAGAAAGTAAGAACACAAGCCTAGCTTTGAGGTGTAGTGAACTCACCAACTTACCTTCCTGCATTGTAGTCCAAAAGCTTGAAGGCTTGAAGATAGTTTCATGACTCAAGAAACATGATCCAATGCATCACTCCTTTGTATCCACCACCAAGTATTCCAACAAGTCGAGAAGCTAATAGAGAAGAAGACAATCAAGAAGACAATCAAGAGCTTCACCTTCCCTTAGTTTCTCACTCAATACACCTCAAACTCACTCACTCTCATTTACTATCAACAATGGAGGCAAGATGATAGAATAAAAGAAGAGAATTGAAAGCTTCAATAGTTGCATTGATAGAACTTCCATAGCATGGATGCACCAAAAGGGTAAATACAACTAAGACCTCCCATCCTTATATAGACACAAATTAGGGTTAAGGTTAGATCACCTCTCTAAGATGGCACACCATTTTGGGGTTAGGGTTTTCACCCCACTTTATATTTTAGATTTTGTGCCCCTTTTTCATTTTAGGATTTCCACCACTATGAATTAGGCTAGTCAATCCTCATTGCATGCTTGTACCTTAGCTTAATTAGACCATGTCTATGCTAATACATTCATCTATGCAACCTATACAATAGCTACATGTATAACAAATTTAACTGTGGATTATAAATATAATGTGGATAAGAGTGAGATTAGTTCTCACAAAATAAATACATCCATGATAAGTAGTGTATATGAGTAAAAAAATAATACACAAGTGCCCAATATAATACAATCAAGCTTCACAAAAGTATAATCCTTCTAAAAAATAGTAGTCGATATTTGCACTTTAACTTTTCTTTGACCTAATTTGACTTTAGCCATCACAAAATGATATTAACATTAGCCCCCTCCTAGATAAGTGTAGTCCATTGGAACTCACATCAAAGGTAGATGTGGAATGCTAGGAATAGTCTTGATGAATAAGTACACTCAATGGAGGAATAAATGTTGCAGATGAAGAACTTTTTCTAATGAAGAATGATGTGCCTGATGATGAATATTTGGTACTGAAAAAAATGATACTCCTGTTGATGCTATAGATGATGTCCAAAATATGAGGGTCAATGAGGGAAAATGGTGGTAAAGGAAGGATCAATGATCGCTTTGCTAAAGAAGAAATCATGAAATGCTCAGGATGTAGAGGCAATCAATGTTGATGGCTCTTCAGTTCTTCAAATGGTCCTTCTCAAGAACCTGCAAGCCAATGTATTCTCTCCCTAAGGGGTGTGTCTAACTAACTTGTGCAGTGATTTGTACATATGCAAGCACAATGCCTTGTTGTTGTTGAAGAGAACATACATGTGTTGAAGATTTAGGTATCTATAGATGAAGAAATTTACAACTCTTCCTATAGAAGTAGGTGACCATTGAAAGTTGAAGTCAAGGAATGTTATGGATGAAGAAATTGGGATTTCTGTATCCATAGTGCTTAGATGTCATCTGTGTAAGAGTCTCTTAGATGATGTGGTTTCCATGATATTGCCATATCTTGAAAACTTCAAAGAAAGAGTATATTATTGATGATATTGGCTTGAAACATGAATTGCATTGCATTGTTGTGCCACCTATTATTTAGCTACATTTACTTAGTGAAAGCTTGAGAACACCATGTAGTGGATGCAAAGTCAAAAGATATAAATATTTATTAAAAACTATTTTTTTTCATTTCACTAGTATACCGTGAGGAAAAGTTGTGATCTCATATCTTGATCTTACTCTCATAGAAAAGCTAGTGGTGTTTCGAAAGATAGAGGGTCTTTGGCTCTTGTTAATGCAACAAAAGAAATATATATATAAGAAAAGAAAGGTTATTTATATATAAGGGTTAGTATTTTGTATTTTTTGGGATCCACCAATCATAGATATTTGGATTGTACTCCAACTCAGCAAAAGCATCCATGTCAGTTGGTTTTGTAGCTAGTCCACAAATGTACGTAATTAGATCATCAAGCAAAGATGGTCATGTGAAGCGACTGGCAATGTGCAACTTGTCTTCATTCAGAATTTTATCAAGCAATAGGTGGTATTTCAACTTTTGTGGCAAGCACAAATGTCAAGCCAAGATGATAGAATGTAAGGAAGTAGTCCCATAGTAGGTTGGATCATATTCAAGTGTACTGACTATATGACGTTGTTCAACTGTTGTCATAAGATGACTAACATCACAAGAAATCTCAAGCCAATATGAAAACCACTTCTGCAAGAATGGAATTGAGGAATTGCAATTTTTCTCAAGTTCATCAAATGTTGATTGGTTTTGGAGTTTGGTTGCACATACACATAAAAAAGAATAGTTGGCATGATTGCAATCGCTACGGAGGAAGGGTTTTAGCATATTCATCTTGAGCCAAGAGGCTTTTGTGGTGGAGATTTTCACTTTCTTTTCAAGGGGGTTACCATTTGGAAGCAACTTGTATCATCTCATCATTAGCATGGCATAAATCAATCATTGCAAACAATTTGACATAAGTAGTGAATATGACATTAAATTGGAGTAGCCATTCTATTTCAAAGGAGTTGAATCTCTTAGCCAAATGAATAGCCATGATGCTGAGTGGTGAAAAATAAGAAAAGGTTGGAGACAATAAGAAGGGGAAGATTTAGTAAGGCTGATGTAAACATGAGTGTGAGTAGCCTCCTCTAGAGCATCCTTGGGTTCAATTAGCTGAACTTGGTTGACCTGACGGTGTGGGTTAGTATAGGGATGTTAGTAGTTGTGGCCTTAGGGTTTGGAATTTCAAACACACTACTCTTATCCATTGTCTCAGTGTTAGTGGAAGTTTTATGTACATGACTTTGCTTCACATCATGGGATGAAGAGTCATTTTATGTTGTATTAGAAGTAAAGGAAAGACAATGTGTTGTGTCATTTATCCTTGGAAAAAATAGTCAAAGAAATTGGAATTGTATTGTAATAAAGCATGGCCATCAAGAAGTTGTGGGCCATATGTGAGGTAGAAAATATAACTAATGACATCATCATCGTGTTGCTTTGTCCCAATAGACTTGTAATGTATAGCTCTTTCTTTGAAAGGAGTTTATCACATAAAGAATCTATTTCAACAAGTTTAGAAATGTTGACATTGCAAATATTTTCAAGCACTCTTAGAGATGTAGGTGCTACATATATTGGATCATGCGTAAAAGTCCAAAGTGGCTTTCTTTACTCACAGTAATAGTCATTAGATAGCTGCCATACCTTGTAGCTAAACCTCTACTAGAGTATCATTTCCTTTCAAACTTACTTTGACCTTTTACTTTCTTGGCTAATGTTGTAATTTATTCCTTGCTTGCTATGCACTACTAGGAGTGGAAAATCGGAATCAAGGAATGATTCTCTTTCTCTGCCTTGGTCATTTTCTTCATGAGTTCTCCCACGTCCGTTGGATAACACATCAAATTTGTGAATACTCTCACCATCTTAGAGGCCTTTCTAAGAGATTATCATCCTTAGTAGTCTAAATGCCAATGTCAACATGAATATGTGCATGAGTGAGTGAATTCAATAGTGTTTCATCTAGTTCCTTGTAACTCGTAACCTTGGATTCATCCTTTTGTTGCCCCATATTCTCTAAAGCCTCCATGAGAGATCTCTTAACTAGCTTTAAATACACTAGAGCTTTTGGTCGAGATGAACAAGATTTGTGAATCATGGGACTCATTGTGCTCTTTGGGCTAGAGTTAGTATTTTATTGTGAGACCAAAGTACTAGAGGCTTGGTCCTTGTCTAAAATGATAGGTTTGGTCATCGCCAAAGGCTATGATTGTGTGGGCTTCACCTCAACATTTGAATTAGTAACTTTTAAGGTACTGGATTGGTCAATCATGTTAGTCAAAGATGATGGAACACTTGGATTCTTGTACTCATGGGAGGTAATGGATTGATCAATTGTGTTAGTTAAACATGATGGAACACTATGAGTCTCGAACTCATGGGAGGTAGCCTTGATCTCCAGATATTCAGTTTTTTTTTTGACAACATTCTCAAAGGGAGGTTGTTGATCTTTTGTAATGTTTTCTTGTGGATCTATTTTAGTGTAGTGAGTAGCTACACTAGGTTACTGTTGTTGGATGTTTTGTTTTGGCTTAGGTGACAAAAGTTATTGGTTGTTGGGAGACATTATTTGCTTTGAAGGACTAGAAAATTTTGTGGATTGGTGCAAGTTAAACATTGGAGAGATCTATATTCACCTTTCTTAGACTTTCTATTTCAGCATGAGTAACATCACTAGGTACCAATTTCTTTGTGTCCTCTTTTTGACTCAAGGACTGCTCCATCATTGCTAGTTCCTCTTGTGGATTAGCAACTACTTTAGGCTATTTCACTTCTAAAATTTTGGATATGGGCATGGCAAGAACTAGACGTTTAGTTGCTAGCTTATCCATTTTTATCTCCACAAGTATCTTGATCTCGGACCTAGATTTGTGTTTGGGTCTCTTTCTCTTTCTCTTGGATTTTGATGGATCTTGGGCTCTGGTTAGTGCAGTTGGCTTTGCAGGTAGTTTTGGCAACCAAATCCAACAATTTTCCACATAAAACCCTTGAGCATGTAGTAATGCTTTGGGAACCTATCGTGGTTTTGTGCTAACTCTCCAATGGTGCTTCCAATGATATGGAATATGTCTTCTATTCCTTCTAGATGAATTTCTCTTTCTGATAGCTTGAGAAACTATTGTGGTAGTCCTAGCCACCTTGGGCTCTACTTTGCTACCATGAGGATTCACACTCAGTGGTTCTCTTGTCTACATGTGCCTTGGGTAGCTCCTTTAGAAATCTTTGGCCATCCTCACTAGGTTTTTGATTTGATTTTAAGACAAACTTCTTGCCCTTGGAGAAGAGACAAGGTTCCTTTTGCTAAAAGCAATGACAATTTCAACTTCTTGTATGCTCAAATGTATTTAGTGTGTGCTTCATAGTCCACAATACATATGGTCACATGCTTGAAATTTCTTCCAAGAAGAACCTCTCTACCCATATCTTACCGATTTGGAATCACATAAGAAATGATGAGAAGGCTCTCAGTATCTATAGTATGAAGAATCTTCTATTGTCCTACGAAAAGATTAGAGTGTGTGTCAACTACAAGAAGGTAAACACAGCTACAAAGAGAGATAACTACCCATTGCCATACATCAAGCACATGCTCGAGAGAGTGGCTAGAAAAGACCCCTATAGTTTCCTAGATGGCTTCTCTAGATACAATAAGATACAAGTACATCCTAACGATAGGCATAAAACCACATTCGCCCATGGAATGGGGCATCTTTGCTACATAGTCATGCCTTTTGGGTTGACTAATGTGCCAGCCACCTTCCAACGACTGATGTGTACAATATTCAAAGACATGCTGAGGAGGGAGTTAGAGGTCCTCGCAGATGACTTGTGTGTTCACTCTACTTGGCAAGAACACTTAGACAGACTTCAAGCGGTCTTTGAATGATGTCGGCTATACCGTCTCTCCTAAAACCCCTTGAAGTGCCAGTTTTGGGTGAAGGATGGATGTATCCTAGGACACATGGTGTCAAAGAATGGTATTGCCATAGATTTCTCAAAGATCAAGGTCATTGTTGATCTTCCACCCCCAACTGATTTCAAGGGTCTTCAGTGCTTCTTAGGACACACAGGATATTATCGACGGTTTGTGTTGAACTATGCATTGATTTCTAGACCTCTATACAAGTTGTTGATCATATTCGAGTGGATCAACAATGCCAATGTGCGTATGAGGAACTGAAAAAGGATCTGACCACAACACCAATTCTACGAGCCCTAGATTGGACACTCGTGTTTCATGTGCACATCGACACTTCGAAATTCACCGTAGGAGCTGTGTTGTGCCAACTTGGCAAACACAACCTGGATTACCCAGTGAGCTTTTCTAGCAGACAAATTACTGAGACCGAAATAAATTACTCGACAACGGAGAGAGAGGGCTTGGCCATGGTGTTTGCTGTAAAGAAATTTTGACATTATCTTTTGGCTATGCCTTTTACTTTCTTTGTTGACCATCAAGCCTTGTTGTATCTTGTTAACAAACCATGTGCTACAGGACGCATCGCTAGATGGCTTCTTTTGCTTTTAGAGTTTAACTTCTCCATGGTGGTGCGTAAAGGGAAGTAGCATTACATGGTTGGCCATCTGTCTCGTATCCCCACGGGAGAAGTGGTTGGACAAGGCATTGTGGATGAACTGCCAGACGTGCATCTATTTTGCTTATCCAATGAAAAATATTTGTTTAGAGCTGACATGACGCCATATTCTGTAGATGACATAGTTCAAGTGCTTGAGCATGGACTATCGGAATGTCCAATAGAAAAGGCCCGACTTAGGTGACTCATCCTGAAGATCCAGTCCTATTAATTGATAGTAGGTCAACTTTACAAGTTGGGGCAAGACGGGTTACTATGTAGATGCGTGTGTGAGCATGAAATGCATGACGTACTAACAGAGGCACTCGGCAGAATCGCAGGAGGACATTCTATTGGAGACACAATAGCCCGCAAGGTACTACAGTCCCAATTGTGGTGGCCTACCCTCTTTTGAGATGTGGCACAAATTATGAAGCATTGTAATGAATGGCAATGAACTAAAGTTTTGATTCGTAAGGATCGACAACCCTTCAAGAAATGGGGGATTGACTTCATCAAACCCATTAATCTTGTAGCACAGTATTCACAAGCCAAATACATCATTGTGGCTACGGATTATCTAACAAAATGGGCAAAAGCACGAGCTACGAGAAAAAATAACACTAGGACCATGACTAAGTTCCTTTGGGAGAAAGTGATCTCATGATTTGGCTGCCCCATTGAACTAGTTAAGTGACCAAGGCACACACTTTATCAATGAAGTGATAGCTCACCTTCTATCCTCCTTTCTAATCATTCATCGAAAATCCTCACCTTATTACCCTCAAGCAAATGGTCAAGCCGAATCTACGAATAAAATAACAAGCTGATGGCGGCCTTGTGGGCCTACCGCATAGCTTACAAGATGGGTTGTAGGACAGACCCCCTTTAGATTGACATATGGTACAGAGGCAATCCTTCCCTTGGAATTCTTTGTACCAAGCCTCAGGATAGCCCTTCAAGAGAGATGGGATGGGAAGGAAGCATGGACAAAACACTTGATTAAACTCGAACACTTATCAAAAACCCGGCTTCTAGCCACCCATGCACTAATATGCAAAAAAGCAAGACACAAATGTTGGTTTGACAAGCATGTCAAGCAACATAACTTTGAACAGGGAGACTTAGTGCTACTATACTAAATCAAAGGACAAGCAGAAACTAAAGTTTTGAGGGCTAGCCCCCTTTAGGGTTTGAACCATCAGTCGAACTAGCAATGTAGAGTTTGAAACCTTGGAAGGTGAGGGCATAGGCATTTTCAATGGTAGTTGCATGGAGCTATCCATGAAAGAAGTTCAAATAGCATGTGATACAACCATGGTTAGTTGAGAAGGTTATGAGGCCATATACAGTATGATAGCAAATAAATTGTCTCATTAACAAATAAAGCATATAATTTTTCCTCTTCCATTTTGGCTTAAAGATATAAGATGAGCAAAAATGTATCCATTCAATAAGACAATGATTGTTTATCAATAATAGAGAAAATGAAAGTGGAGGGAAGTGAAACTAGAAAGGTAACATCTCATGAGCATGATGAGTTCAATAATATTTTTGTTTACTTGTTTAAGTTTAATGGGCCATGGCTTATTTCTATAAGGTAGAATTAGAAAATTTATTAAAGTAATATATATTTATATTTTAATGTGATATAATTAATTCAAATGAGTTTTTGTCATCTATACTTGCTAAGTGTTGTTTCAACTTTGGAATTTGTTATCAAGCTTGCCAAATGCCAAATAATGAAGGGATGCAAGTTAGAGAGAGTGGGCCTTACATTGATAAACTACACAATGGCCTATGTGAAAGATGATACACTTGTCCCTCCATTTAGTATGTAGTCAAAAAAATAAATTTGGTGGCTAGTAGCAGTTGAAGTATCCAAGGAGACCCATAATGTTCTCTTCTAGATCTTCCAAACAAGCTCAATATCCAATATAATTTTCAAGCTAAAAAGTGGCAAGAAGCTCTACATGGAATGAGTTGGAGAATTCAATATTGATTGATACTTGGGTGGAGATCTTAAGACACTAAAGTGTATGTTTAATTGTGACACTAAGGCATTAGGATTGTTTCCTTGTTTATTTTTCATGAAAGCAAACAATTTTTCTAAGGCTCCAAATGACGTCACATGGAACAAAGGATTACTAGCCTATAATAGAAAGGTGCCACCAAATAACTCACATCTTGATAAGAATTTGAAATCCATAATTCTAATTGACTTTGAGAATATTCATTATTGCACCTTTCATTGCCTCATGCACATATTTGAAAAACTATTAAAGTTGCATGTCAATTATGTATACATAATGAAGTCTCCATCTAGAGCCTAAGCAACTATAAATAAAATTGAGAAGCTATTAAATTCATTGTATGTATGTGGAGAAAGGGTTAAGATTCGAAAGGACTACAAAATATTAGAGACAACTTATGATATAGCAAAAAAATCTCTCAGGCAAGAAGCTCAAACACATAATAAAGAAAGATAGCAAAAAATGTCAACAATGAATACACATGTAACATGATTCAAGGCAAAGGGAAGGGTCAAAATGGGCACGGGTATGAAACCACATGTCAACTCGCCTTGAAAATTTTTAAGTTTCATATGCATAGATGTTATTCTTTACTTCGTTCTTTAATTTACACTTCCATTGCTTTATCTCTCCATCTCCTTGTCTAATGCACCTCTTGGTCTACACCAAGAAAAATGCATGATGATTTCCACTACCAAGCCAAAATCTAGGGCAAGTATTCATTAGTGCACCATGGCTCGGCAAGGAGATTTCCACTTACACTCAATGGACCAACTCCAATACCATAAGTTTCTCATATAGCTATCCTACCTCCTCTTCTCAAATCAAAGGGTTTAAGAATATTTGTTAACTACGAGAAGAAAAGGACCAATAATTTTTTGAAAGAAAATAAGTTGTTTTGTAGATTTCATTAGATGTTTTATTGAGAGCTAGGCTCCCTCCTACACAAATTGTATCAAAAAATGATACTCTAAGGTCATAAAACTTGTATTAGCAAATATTCTAATCAAGACTAAAGGTCTAGATGCACAAAGTAGGAGGTAGATCCACTCAAAAAGTCATAGAAAGGGGTAGGGTGCTCAGTGGTATGGAAAAATTTTAATCATTTAAATTATTTATGAAAAGGATGAAAACTAATGCAACAAGATATTCATGTGTATGCAAATTTTGACTTGTTGATTTTTTTTCAAATCTTGTGCATTAAGAGTGAGAATGAAGGAGGAGTGTGAGGATATGTGTGAAGTTAGGGACATGGTTGCATCCTATCTTCTTCTTTCCAAGCCATCTCTCTGGTGAGTGCTTACAAGAGCAAGAGCACATGAATTGAGAGTGTGTGAGAGGAATTTCTTAAATTGATAGGAGTGTGATGTTAACCAACTTGAAGACATGAAGACATGAAGAAAGAGAATAAAATAGGAGCCTCAAAATTTTTGAAAATTATTATGCCTTGAGAAAAGAAATCATAGTTGTAAATGAGAGCTTGACTCCCTCATGTGCAAGTTGTAATCAAATTTGGTAGCACAACATAGGAATATGGATTTAAGTGCATGCAAGGAGTGAAGATCTCCCAGGCTAAGTGTTACAGGGGTGGTCACTAGTGTGGTCAAGAGATCGTTAGATACTCTTCCTTCCCCTAACCTAGACTGTCCGGGCCAATGGCCGCGGCTGATCTGCGGCTCTGTCGTGTCTAGGCTTGGTCTCAGCGGCACTGCTCGTGGTGCGGTTTCTTCTGCCAACTTAGGTTGAGGTGGTGATATCGGTGTGCTTACGTTGGAGAGGTCCTCAATCTCGTCCTCTATGATGGGCTCAGCATCTTTGAGATGCTCTTGAGCCTCCTTCACCCATTCCTTCACCTTTTCTATGGCCTCTAATTGTCGCTTCGGATGCGGGTATTCCCCTACCTTAGCGCTTCCCTTTTCGGCTGTCTTAGGGGCTGAAGTCTCTGCCTCTGCGTTTGAAACCTTCTTTCCCGCAGGCAGAGTCGTAGCACTCTCGGTTTTTAGCGCGACTTTAGCTTCCGATCTCTTCTTTTTCCGCCTACGGCTTTTCTTCCCTATGGAGGTTGTGTCATGATTGCTGGGTCCTGGTAGAGAGATGCTAGCCTGCTTCGTTTGGGCTCAAGTCATGACCCGCAATGGAATAGGTGTGGCCTTCCCATCGAGGTTTTCGACACCAAACAGCCCCAATGGGACAGATGGCAAGTTGGCTGAGCTAGAAGACAGCTTTCGCTTTGGGCAATCTATGAAAAGATGGGTGATTCCGCACTCTGCGCACCTTTGGTCAGCCTTGTCCCTATTTTGCTGCTCTCTTTCAGGACAGCGTGATGAGACATGACCGGGGTGTCCGCAAGTCCAACAAGTGACTGGATCCTGCGGCTGCCCTCCTAGGCCTCTGCCTCGTCCTAACACCATCACCGGCACGGGTCGATAATCCATGAGGACCGCGTTGCCCTCGTCGTCGTGCGAGACGTAAGGGTGTATGTAGGTCTCTTCATCATTCGACTCCTCCACGTAGTGTACTGGAGCGTCGCTCGGTGGGTGGGTCACGTAAGGACCAGGCGGTCTAGGAATACCTGTAGGATTTATGTCCATTCTAGGGACGGCTGATTTCATATCATTAGGCGCGGGAAGAGCCAATGGGGCTCCCCTTCCGAAGAATGGCTACGGCCTGTTCTCTAGGTAAGGCTGGCCGTAGGGTTGTGAGTACGAAAGTCTTCTTGGTAATCTACAATGCACGACATCATGGCCGAACATACCGCAGTTAGCACAAGGTCTTGACCTAAGGTCTTGACCTAAGGTCTTGACACTCGGCCGACAAGTGATTTTCGCCACAATACACGCATTGGATGTGCGAGCGCGTTGGTCGTCTCAACATGTCTTGTAGCTTGGCTAATTCCATCTTGACCTCAGCCAAGCCTTGGTCTGTCTCGGTGGCCTTCCCCTTATCTTGGGATGATGGGATTGACCACTCACTAGAGGCTGACGTTCTCTCTGAGCTTCGCGGGTTGGTCTCTTCTAGATTTGAGCTCCTAGAGCTCCGCTCTTTCAGCTGGTCATCGACTCTGATGGCTTCCTCAAACACACTAGCCACCACGTCCCGCTGCAAGCTTGAATTGCCTGCCAAAGCCTTATATAACTCCTCGTCTCGAATTCCACTGATGAATACAGTCGAAACTGCTCTGTCAGTCGGTTGCTCGCCTAGAGGGATTCTCTTAAAGAGACTCCTCACATGGGTCACATAGTCGCAGATGTCCTCCTTCTCTTTCTGCTTGATGTTCATCAAGCGTACTAGCAGGTTATCGGA
Organism: Lygodium microphyllum; assembly: GCF_053477565.2. Taxonomy (NCBI): domain Eukaryota; kingdom Viridiplantae; phylum Streptophyta; class Polypodiopsida; order Schizaeales; family Lygodiaceae; genus Lygodium; species Lygodium microphyllum. The sequence continues at coordinate 21,316,152 of NC_141153.1, forward strand.
GTATCCGGGATTGGCGAATCTCTTGACGAAGAGATCCTTGAGATTATTGAAGTTGGCTTGCTCTACAGCGTCCAGGCTTGTATACCACGTCCTACCCTTGTCGCCTAGGCAAAGCCCGAATGCTTGCGAATGTTGAGTTTGTTCGTTGAGGCCATTGGCTTCGCAGACTTACTCAAATTGCTCAACAAAGCTGTATGGATCATCATGCGGTTGGTACTTATCAAGTTGCTTGGCAACAATCGGTATTTTGGCCTGGCTTTTTGAGCCTTGGTTCGCCCCTAATCCTGCGAGGAGCAGTGATGTCACTAGTGCAGTGGCACTCTGCTCTACTGTTGTATTATTGAGTAGCCGTTTCATGAGAAGCTTGCCCAACGTCAAGTCTCCCTCCAGTGCTCTCTCATGGTCCCCGTTCAGTTTTGGCCAGCCAAGATTAGCACTCGATGCACCTCATGCAGCTCCATGCTTTGCCTTTGGCTCCTAGCCTGCTGATCCCTATTGTACTCGGCTATGCCCTACAATGCCTTGCGGGCTAGCCTTCTCTCCTCCTCTAGATCTACAATGATTGCGTCTGCTATTCTGCCGCAGTGCTCGTACTGGGCATGTGCGTCGTAACTGCTCACCAGCTGGCTGAATAGCATCTGGGAATATGTTCAAATCGAGCTTCTCACTAGACCGATGGTCGGAGCTCTCTTCCGTCATGGTTGAGTTCTTGCACTCCACTACGCTGTCAATCAGGATGAATAGACTTGACAGATCCTCGTCGTTGGCGCTCCTTGCTTGGTCCTACCCTGCTCTTCGATGGTTTGTCTTGGGTTCTCTCCTATTGGTGGGTTCCTTGAGTGGTTTATCTGAGTGAGTTCCTTTAGGCATTGAATACAAACCTCAATTTATGGTCACTCGGTGCATGTGTCGCTTCTCATGCACTTGTGCCCAATCAAGCTTTCAACTTTCTTAAGTGTACTTTAAGTGCAAAAATTCCATGTGAGTGCAACAACCAATTCCTCAGCGTCCTACACACTCTCACTTGTTTCGCGCCTAATAGGCTTGTAGCTCCATTTTCTGGCCGTTTTGTCAGGGTTTACGGTTTCCTTGTATGTTGCCTTGTTCGCTTTCAGTCGATCAGGTTTTACGGTTCAGCGGCTCGCGTCTAAGTCCTTGGGTCTCGCAACTGTCCACTTCTAGCTGCTAAGCGGCTGCGCACTACAATTTCTCTTGTCACGTGTGCCAGAATCAAGTTCTGAGCGCCTAAAGGGTTTCGACAGTTTGTGCTACAGCGTATTTTCCGGGTCAGGTCAAATTTCTGAAAAATTTGACAAAAAGTTACACTCGGACCCACTGGTCCGAATTGCAGGGTCCGAGTAGCTCACTCGAACGGGCCGAGGCACAAGGTCGAGGGCCGAATTTTCGGGTTTGACTCGGACGATTTTGATTTGGACGGGTCGAATGGCGAATTCGGACAGGGTGATTCGGACGGGCTGAGCGGCGCTTGGCCGAGGGCCGAATTTGGGATGTGGCCAAGGGCCAAATTTGAGATTCGGACGGGCCGAGGCCGGATATGCCAGTGGCAAAAAGCTTTGACTCGGACGGCCGAGTGGGTTGATTGGGACAGTTGACTTGGACAGTTGCCTTGGACGGTCCGAGGGCCGACTAGGGTTTGGCCGAGTGGGCCGAGTGACAAAGGCCGAGGGCCGATTCTGAGACTCGGCCCAGGATAGGCCACTCCGACAGGCCGAATGCGGTGCACATAATCTGCGCGAACGTGATTTCGATCGTTTCACCAAATGTAGACCGGCGCCATGGTCATGCACTTCTAGATCCTATCTAGGGAAGTAGAGGGGGGGTTCATATACCTAAACGGGCCGGTGAGTGCATCGGTGATGCGATCGAATCGACACGGGCTGGGGCTCTCTCTCTCTCTCTCTCTCTCTCTCTCTCTCTCTCTCTCTCTCTCTCTCTCTCTCTCTCTCTCTCTCTCTCTCTCTCTCTCTCTCTCTCTGAAATGGCACAAATGAGCTCTCCCTTGGCCTCGTGGCTCTTATATGCCTTCCCAAATGTGGCGTTGACGCCCCCAATCACTCACTTGCCGATCTTAGGCATCACTAGCGAGCATTTTACACATTTTGCACGATTTTTTGCCCTGTTTTGCCCTGTTTTGAAACAGCAAATCCTACCCTTTTCCGGTTCGATTTCCTAACTCTAAGCTACGCTAAATGCAATAAAGATCGAAGGCAAAAAACTGAAATAGATTCTCCATGCTTTCCAATCATCAAACAACCAAAATATCCCAAAATACTTACTTGTTTTGAAGATCAAAAACACCCAAACTTCCTACCTATCTCAAGCTCCGTTTCGAGGATGAGTACCCTACTTCAATGCTCGATATGAGGCGCGCAAGTGCTCAAGCTTGAATCTGTCTGTCCCGGCAACGGAACCAAAATGTGGGAGCTTTCATTCAACCGCCAAGACCCACGGACCGCTTATTGTTTCAAGCGTTCCAAGAGAGCTCTAATGGCTATCTCTCACCTAGCCGACGCACCGTCGATCCTACGAGTGTAGTGAGCTTACCTTGATGCTTGATCGAATACCCTCCTCTCTCTTGCACTCCGGTAGCTCCAGGATTCTTGATGCTAGCTCAAGCATCCTCAAGCCTCCTCCATCTCCAAGCTCCATCCTCCATAGCCGCGCACGTAAGAGAAGAGAAGAGAAGAGAAGAGGAGAAGAGGAGATGGTGAAGAGCTTCACCCTCCCTTTTTTACATGGCCGGGCCCTTTTTCCCATTTCCCACCACTCTAATTTCATCCTATTCCCAACTAATGCGTACAATTTGCACAGGAGCGAGCCTGGCGCTCTTTTACAAGGATTTGAGAGCGCTTCCATATTTAATGGTGCGTCTTTTACCCTTTTGTTGCCTCGGGGCGACACTGAGACTTTCTGAGGGTCGTGCCCGAACATTTAAATTTTTCAAGATCTGGTTACCGATCAAGGCGTCTTTTTCTGCTTTTATCCCGTGCCTTTTTGCTATTTCCTTTTTTCCGTTTTCCGCTCCTCTGTGCTGCGGGAAACACGATAATAGTAATATACCCATCACATGATGTGAAAGGTAAAACTTGGTAGTTGTTCACGCTTTGTTTCAACTACTGCCATTTGCACTCCACAAGAATAATCAATGATTGGGTGGCCGTAACTCATGGTGAAGTGCTTGACCTCAACCCACAAGGATTGACCTGAGGGTTCCTAAAGGCCTAATAGTCTCTAACAAAATTCTAATGCTTAGTTAGGAATATCACTTTGTAATGAATTGAGATCAAGAGTGAGTCAATTGCCGCACTTTGTTAATAGTGACTGAGAGAAAAGAGGGAGTTAAACTCTGCCCCTCTACCTATAAGGCCAAATCTCATCTTCATTTCCTTAATATAGCATGTGATCTGGTTCTACGGCTAGACTGTAGGAAAGGTCCACCAAACCTTTGATCATTTTCCATTAAGGAAAGATGAGCACCCAATTCCCATTTGAAATGTGTAATTTTTCTAAAGAGCAATATCTAGCCCATATTTCTCAAGCTTCAAATGCCCTACGCATCGTACACATATAAATTTCTTCTCCATCATTTGACCATGTATGTAATTACCATTTTTTACTAAAGCCCCCCTAGTTTCATATTGCCATAGGAGGGAACCTTTCATACAGGATCTTCCCGTCTAAACCCTGATCACGCACTCTTAGAGGTGGAACAAAATTGGCTTAAGTTGAGCCCTAGCAGTTGCCCCTTCGAGGAGGTGCAAATTGCTTAAACCCTCCCATCATTTGGGCATGAGTAAAAATTTTAACCAGTTTATGGATGTAAACCACAATCAAGTTTCAACCCAAAGTAGTAATTAATCAATCCTTCACAATATTATTTATTTATTTTTAATACATCCCTTCAATATATTTGTTGATCAACAATGTTCAAAAAAATATTTATACATTTTTCATAACTTTACTTTTTGCAATAAATCCAATCCTAAATCTAACTACTCAATCCTTTGATATAATCACTAAATTTCAATTGGCTAGAATCAAATGCTTTTAATTATTCACACCTTGTCATATGTAAACAATTACGGCTCTTTTTGTCGACTATTCTTATTCTAAGGTGTTTGATAATAATTTTAGGTTACTTAGGTATCATTTTGTTTGACTAACAGATGGAAATAGTCATTCATCCTTTTTACTAGGTATGATTCCACTCATGAATTTACATAGACTTCTATCTACACCCTGTGTTTTCATTTGAAATGGTTATTGTTTATTACAAGTGTAATCCTAAATTGTAACTTCCATAAGACTTCAATTTGATAGGAAAAAAGGTTATGAGGACCATAATCACACCATAATCAATGGTATGGTTATTTGCACATACAAGTTTTAAGTTAAGAGTATGATCAAGGTAACTCACAATTTTTTTATATTTTGGGAGTTTGATAGCTTCAGAAAAATTGTCTTAGTGTAGATTTGAGAGTTAGTTATATTCTAAGTAAGTTAGTTGATACTTATTCTTTAAAAAAATTATATGCCTCCTTAACCCTTATAGTACCAAACTCTCATATGATAGCCATTCAACTTATGAAGGAAATTTAGTAATGATATCCCTATGGTTTGCCTTTCTTTAGTTTCTAGGCCACAAGTATTTGAAGACAATAATATATACAGTTATGAAATAATGAAAAAGCCAACTAATATTTCATCTATTCATCACACATTGTGTTTAATATATGCTTCTTTTAATGAGTAATTGGATGCTAGTTCCCCCTCAATTCAAATTTTGGTAAAGTAACACATATGGGAGGTTTAATTTTGTGTGTGTGTGTATTTCCCTTTTATACCATAAGTCAATATTCTTTTACAAAAATTTAAGCTAATTGGAAAATTTTATCATGATTATTTTAAAGAACTGAAATATATTCATTTCTCTTTTTTCTTTATTGAGATTGTATCATGTAGAAAATAAAGGAAAAATATCTAGTTACAGGCATTTGAGGTGTTAGTGTTATTTGTCACATTCGTCTCCACATTAAGAGTCATTGAGGATGGGCCCACCATGCCTAGGTATTTCACTATATGTATACCCTCTATATCACGTGTGTTCAAAGCCTATTTATAAATATCCTTATCTGTGAATTTTTCCTTAATAAAACATAACCCTTTTGTATTCAATCTATAAGTAACCCCTTTATATGGGACCCTTCTGTATGTAAAAAAATGTGTAAAAATGGTATTTTAAAAATCCCTTATGTTGAACCCGTGCGATATATACATGTATATTTGACTGACCTCCCCGTGCCACCATGTAATGTCCCCATTGCTTAGTCTATTTAAATAAACAATGTGCGTATACATTCCAAAAATTGATTTATGTTGAAAACAAAATTGCACATTTGAAGATAATTGAGGAGGTATTATATGCCAGTTCATGGAAAGAAGGCTTGGGAAACCCTCCCAAGACAAGCTTATTAAAACTATGTTTGTAGTATAGAACAACAAATAGAACTAGCCTAGTGGATAGTCACTTGGTAGTTAAGTGCACTTGGGTGACGACACTGCTGGGATGGGTGACCTCCCAGGAAGCTTTTTCTACAAGCTAGTGGGATCTTATCGCGCATAGCCAATGGCGCCAAAGAAGCCTTTGTAACCCATTACCAAGTATGCCAAGGCCAAGATGGCAAGGTCTATGCCTTGGTCTCTGCCTTAGTTGTGAGCCTTAGAGTGATGTCCACTCGACAACACGATGCACGTACATTCCAAAAATAGAGTCCCCTCTTTGACATCATTGATGATGTCATCGAAAACGCTAAAAGAAAGCGTTCTCTTTTTACTCCCCCCTCCCCCCAGAGTGACTATATAAATAGGGATAGAGCGTCATATCAAAAAAACATCCTATGCAAAAGTCCCTCTACTATTGATCAGACGAAGCTTCGCTGCAATCAGTCAAGCCTCTCTCTCTCCACACCTACATGGAAGCACTCCTCAAATCCATCAAGCTTCTTCCATGGCTCCCAAGAGACATGGAGATGGTGAGTGAGGTCATGCTCAGAGAGCTCCCCAATGCAAGGAAGTAGTCACTACTGAGGGAACTCAACATGAAGCTAAAGCACAAGCAAAAGTTACCCCCAAATCCATTCAACACGAAGGACCGGATTATTCCATAACAAATTGAGGTTGCAGTTATACCCCATAATCATGATGGATGGCCAAATGAATATAATCAAGTTTAGTACATAAGAAAATGATTGCTTTTAAGCTACTAACTCTGTGACTTCCTAATGAGGGATAAGTTGGTAATGTTAGAAAATCCTAGAGGATAAGTCTATAACATAGATTACGATTAGTTGGAACATACTTAAAGTTACAAAAACATGTTAGTATTATCAATTTCTTTTTAGGAAAGAACATGGGAATTTATGAGGAGGATAGATTCTATGCATTGCACACATTGACAAGTGTGTTAAAAATGTTTTATGGTTATGACTGCTTTTGGATTTGTGAATGATGAATTATGTCTCTTATGATTTCGTGCTTGTAATAGTTGGATGCGTTGTTGATTGTGGTGGTTTGGGATGTTGGGGTCCCCAACCCAATGCTGCCTAACACTCTACGGAGTGTGGAAAAACTCACCTATGGGTGGGGGTCCTATGCTCCCGAGGGAGGGAGGTGTTTTTGGTTTTTGATCACTCGAGCACCTGAGAGGGCAAAGGCCTGAGTGATAAGTGCCCCTGTTATGTAGGATGGCTCCTGAGCCTCAGGGAAGCTTAGAGAGGCTATGAGCCAGTACATTCCATGTTGAACATGGACGGAGTGCGATCACATACATCCCAATCTCAAGGGATTGGAAGTTCCTATCACAGTGTCTTTTTGTGAAAAGACAGTTTTGTACCATTATGAACACCATATCAGGGAATATGGGAATTTCCCATAAGTTTAGGATATATGGTCAAATCTTTGCATTTGTCATAACTTGAATACTATAACTCAAAATCGAGTGCTCTGTAGCTCAATAGATTCCATTTTTCAAGAACTTTCCAATGATAGGTCACATCATATGGTTTTGAGAAACTTATGGGCATGTTATCCGGGGGCCACCTTTTTAGTATTCAAAAACGGGAATTGGGAGATTCCCAAACTCACTAATATTGTGCTTATGGGGAGTGATAGTTCTGCTTGTTATTATGAAATAAAGTATTTGATTTCTGAATTTTTTGTTTTATGTGCTAAAGATTGAGTTTAACAAACCCAGTTTAACTAAGTAATAAAAGGAAGTTGTTTTTTATATGTCCAAACAGTGTGTTGTTATGCTTTGCTAATTAGAAAACTAAAGCCAACCCAATTGAGGAAAGTGGGAGGCTTCCATCCTGACGATCGAACGCCTATGGCTGGGTGGACCTAATAAGTCAGGTAACTTTTCAACACTAGATAGAGTTGATTAAATCGTGACCCTCCCAATATCGATAGGATTAGTTACCATGTTTAACACCTTTTTAGGGGGCCAGAGCTAAGATTTTACCTTATGGGTAGGGGGATCGAGTTACACTCTTCCCCGTCTCTCACTCTTTTTGAACCAAGTGCGGTGTTAACCTCACTCTTGACTTTGATTGATTACAAAGTGGTCTTTCTTAGGTGGGCCTTAGATTGCTTTTAGGGGTGACTAGTCCACACTTTCCCTGTGAGGTAAAAGTGAGATTCCCATGTTCAACTAAGTCCTAGGTTTCCCATGGGGAGACTAGATGGTGATGTGCATGGATATGAATTCCGATCGACTACTAAGAGGACTCCCTCAGATCTATTGGAGGAGGCATGTTACGCACCACATGGGAAGGCCCTCCTTTTTTAGTTGGACTAGACACATCCAAAGCTCTGACTTTGTTAGATGATCTTGCCATATGGAGCTTTCTTCGCAGGGCGTCATTTGAGTGGATATGACTAGAGCCCGACTACTACCAAGAAGGCTACCTTGAAGACTAATACCTCTACAATGAATACTCTCCTAAAGGACATGGATACTACTACCCTGAATATTTCTCCATCGACTACCACCTAGAAGGAGAATATCTCTACATTAAGTAACCTTATCCCAAAGAATGCCAACATGAAGGAGTATAATAAGAGGAAGAAATGATGAAGTATTATGTGAAGGGAGAAAGATGGAGAATAGATGTGCATTCAAATGTAGAAAGTATTTTGATGAAGTTAGGATTCAAGAAAGAAGAAAAAGATAGGTGGACATGTCAAAAGGATGAGCCCTTGCACCCACCACATGTTGCAACTCGAGAAATTGAATTTGAGAAGGGGAGGATGAGCTCAATCTTGAGCTTGAAACACCTCCACCCATTGAGATTGAGGGTGAGCCAAGGTTGGCACCCTCTTGTGAGGCACAAGATGCCTTTGATTAAGAGGATGATGAATAAGTAGATGAGGAGATAGACTTAGAAGATGAGAATGGAAGAGCAAAAGCAACTTGGACAAGGCATCTATGACATGGATCCAACACTTCTACTTTAGATGACGAGATAAGTGAAGGAGAAGAGAAAAATGGAGAGTGAGAAGATAAAGAAGAAGAAAAGGGAGAGGATGAGCTTAGAACAAAACTTGGAAAACCTCTACCCCAACCACACAAGGAAGAAGAGAAGGGCAAGGTCCTAGGAGCTCACTCTAGAACTTGGAACACCTTGACCTCAACAACCCTAACTCTAACAACCAACCAAACACACAAGATTCGATGATGATAGGATAGGAAGAAAGTTGAAGGAGATATTGATGAAAATATGGGAGAAGATAGAAGAAGATGATAGGGAAGAAGAAGAAAATGATTTATTAGATGGATCCATAGAGAAGACCAATTAAAAGATGAGACAAAAATAGAGATAGAAGAACAAATAGAGTTAGCTAGGAAGAAGCTAGAAGAGAAAGAAAAGCTAGAGCAAAATATGCAAAAACAAGTAGAAGAAAACAAGAAGAAAGTTAGGAAAAAGATTGAGCAAATAGAAAGAGGTAGAGAAGCCAAGCTAAAACAATGAGTGTGAAGAGCTAAGAAGATAAAGGAAGAAGATAGGCTAGAGCAAGAAGAGCTAGAAAAGATAGATCAAGGCATAAAGGCCAAGGAAGAAGAGATAGAATATGACTTAGCCTTAGGTAAAAACAAGAAGGAAGAAGTAGAGCTCACAATCACTATTATTCCCTATATAGGTGTTTTTTGGCTTCAACGTCGTGGTATAACTCTTACAAATGACCAAATACTCCCACAAAAAGACTTGAATAAGTTTAAAATAAGCTAGAGTGAGCAGAAGATCAATGGGACTTATTCATATCTTAGGGTCTTGATGACTGCCATGAAAGCTTGAAGTGAAGCTCTTCTTCTTGGGTCTAAGCATTAAGTGATGAAAAAGCTCCTTGAGTGATACTTTTTTGAATTGATTATATCTAGCTTTTGCAATCAAAATCTTTCTTCTTGGGCCTAAGCAAGTGATGAAAAAGCTCCTTGAGTAATATCTTTTTGAATTGATTATATCCAGCTTTTGCAATCAGAAGGATTCCTTGTTTTTAGAATATTTGATGGACAAATTTTAGATGTTATGTGTATGTTGTTCCATTGATAAATGAATTATGCAAGAATATTCAATGTATATAGCTAGAAGGGTTTTTTCCTCTATAACCTTTGCTATTTGAGTCAGAAATTTACTCTGTAATTGTGGCTATTTGTGTCACTATATGTGTTGCTATTTGCATCGCTATGAGAATTAGCGACACAAATAGCAACACATATAGCAACATAAATAGCAATGGAATAGCGATGCTAATAGCAACAGATCTATCACATCACTAATAGCAATGTGAATAGTGATGATGGGGAAAAAAAAATTCATGAATAATTCTATCACTTTAAATGTTGATTTTGGGTGTATATATTGTAGTGTTGGTGAGTATTAATTACTAAGTTTATCCTAATTGGTTTTATACTAATCAAACTCTTTGTCAAGTTTAGAACATGCCATACATTTTGTAAGGAAAAACTCTCCATTAGGCAATGAAAAATGTATTTCCCAATACTAACCATGTTGCATGCATAGTTATTACCAAGATAGATATATCCTCTTTTCTTTAAATCATAAGTAATGGACCACTCTCTATGCAAAGTGACATGAAAAGATGCTCTAAAATCCAAAATATGATTTAGTGACATGTCCATTGGTAGCCAAGTATGCATCACCAAAAGAGGATACATCCAAAACATCTCCATCATCACACTGATATTTGCATTAGTCTCCTCTATATTTGCCTTGTGTTTCTATTCCTTTTGCCATGATCTTCATTTTATTTTATTCTCTTTTTTTTATTATTCCACTTGTAGCAATCCTTCTTTATATTAGTGTTCCATTTCCTTTATGCTACAAGACTCACTCTTTTACTTGTCTCTCTCGTCTTGTCTGATCGTGACAATCGGACTCGACCCTGTCCAATTCCTAGAATCAGACACTGGTAAATCGGACGTTCAGTTTTCAAAATCGGACATTGGAAAATTGGACACAGTCTAGAAAGAAAATCTAGAAATTTGACAAACCCTACTAACGAGAAGCGTGACCTGCATCAGAAGAACCCACCGAATGCCCCACAAGTAGTTACAGACCTAGAAATCATGGCCAAATAGTCTGGTATAGTGTCTAGTGTTATGGGCTGATTGTAAGACCCCAACTCGACTCTGAACGAGCTGAACAGGATAGTGCAATGTAAAACCCGAGAAACAGGCAAGAATAGCTAGAAACCAAATACACAACCCTATCAAACCAACTCATAGGCAAGAGCTCCAAAGTTGCACACACTTTATTTTCTCACTCACTTTGAGTTCCAACACTTTAAGCACACTTAAGAAGAGCAAAAAGCATGGTTGCGCATAGTGCACTAGAAAGAATACACCCACATGCACAGGCACGGAGTGAGGGTAAGTTGAGGGGACTAGTTGTAATTAACAAGGAACTCACCCAGACTTAAGAACTTGAAGGAACCCACCAATAAGAGAAGATACAAAGACATAGAAGGGTGATCTAATCCCCAAAGGTAGGCCCAAGCGAGGAACATAGCCAAAAAGCTGGACACAACAAGGACAGACACTATCATGGAAGTGGATCTACCCGGCCTTATCAACTTGATCAGCAACTTGGCAGAACATGAAGCTTTGGACATGGAAGAGGGTAGCTCAAGCCATAGAAGGAACGAAGAGTTGGACCTATGCGATTTTCCTAAGGCCAGTCCAACAGTTAATGCACAAATACAATGTTCAAACCCAGCTAGAACACCACGGTAGACCTATAGGGGATGTCATAGCAGACCTCAAGGAAGAGAGCAAGCTGGCTTGTGGGGATTTGCAAGGCCTAGCTATGTACAACCAGGACTAGCAAACTAGGAGCTTGCACCAAAGCTTGGAAATGTGAGAGATTCAGAGAGTGCTAGCCTTAGCAGGCAGGAATCGATTGGAGAGCGAGAGAGTGCTAGAAGGGGACCTCACATTGAGCAAGCTTCTGACGAAGTGGCTCCTAGATAACGAATAGATAACATGGCAGAAGAGCAAAGCACTGCAGCATTATCAACATTGCTACTTTTGGGGTTAGGGGTTAACCAAGGCTCTAAGAGCCAATCAAAAATTCTTGTGGTGGCAAAGCAATTGGACAAAACCCATGCAAACAATGACCCGTACAACTTTGTGGAACAGTTCGAGCAGGTTTGCGAGGCCAATGGTCTTATTGATCCTACTCAATGCTCCCAAGCTTTTGGACTATGCTTAGGTGACCTGGGCCGAGGACTTGGTATACAAGTTTGGATGCAGCAGAGTGGGCCAATTTCAATAGCTTGAAAAATCTCTTCATTAAGAGATTTTTCAAACCTTGGGTACTCCGATAACCTACTAATGCGACTCATGAACGGCAAACAGAGAGAGAAAGAGGATATTCGGAATTATGTAACCCATGTGAGGAGCCTCTTCAAGAGAATCCCTATGGGTGAGAGACCAACCAAGAGAGCAGTATCCACAGTATTCATTAACTGAATACGAAGTGAAGAGCTCTACAAAGCCTTGGTTGGTAACTTGATCTTATAGCGAGACACACTGGCAAGGGTCTTTGAAGAAGCTATTAGAGTGGATGACCAGCTCAAGGAAAGAGGCTCCAGAGGCTCAGATTCGAGAAGAGTCCAGTGCGAGGAGTTCCCAGAGGGCCTCAACACCAAGTGAGAGAGCAGACCCAAGTGCATAGGACAAAGGGAAGGCACTGATTCGAGACAAGAGCTAGCAGAGATTAGGATGGACATAGTCAAACTATAGGAGATGATGAGACAGCCAACACGCCCACACATCCAATGTGTGCATTGTGGTGGAAACCACTTGCTAGCTGAGTGTTAGGACCCTAGGTTACAACCTTGTGCTAATTGTGGTAGGTTCGGCCATGACACCATGCATTGTCAATTGCAATGGAGGCTCCCATACCCACAGCCTTACGATCAATGCTACCTTGTGAACATGCCACCAAAATTCTTTAGAAGGGGAGCCCCATTGGCTCTCCTGGCACCTAACCACCCCAAGCCATCCATCCCTAGGATGGAAATAAATTTTACAGGTATCCCTAGACCAATTGGACCCTACATGACCCACCACTGAGTGACGCTCCAGTTCATTATGTGGATGAGCCTAGCAACGAGGAGCCTTATCTAAACCCATATGTGTCGTACAATGATGAAGGCATCGCAATCCTTATGGACTACTGACCAGTACTGGTGATGGCGTTAGGTAGGGGGAGAGGCAGAGGCCTAGGAGCATAGACCAAAGAGCCAATCGTGTGTTGGAGTTGCGGTCACCCAGGACACATTTCTTCATGTTGCCCTAAGAGGGAACAAGCAAATAGAGATAAGGCTAACCTGAGATGCACTGAGTGTGGAATCACTCGTCTCTTTTTCAATTGCCCTAGGTGTAGACCATCCTCTAGTTTGGAAAATGAGCCACCGGTTCCATTGGGGTTGTTCGGTGTCGAGACACTCGATAGGGAGGCCATGCCTATCCCATTGCATGTCATGACCCGTGCATAGACGAAGCAGGTTGGCATATCATTGCCAGGGCCTAGCAACCTTGACGCAACCTCAGTTGGAAAGGAGATCCAGAGATGAAGGAAGAAAAGACTAGATGCCAAGGTCACCCTCAAAACCGAAAGTGTCACAATACTATTGGTTGGAAGGAAAGTCATTGACGTAGAGGAAGAAACGTCGGCCCACGGATGGATGAAAAAGAAAGTGCTAAGGTCAGGGAGTACCCCAACCCGAAGCGCCAAGTCGAAGCCATCAAGAAGGTGAGAGAGTGGGTGAAGGAGGCGTAGGAGCACCTAAAGGATGATGAGCCCATACTAGAAGATGAGATTGATGATCTCTCAAGCATAAGCATTCCAATCTCTCTCCCACGACCAAGATTGAGGGAGGCGATGGCACCACAAGCTAGGCCACCTAGACAAAGTCTAAATGCTCTAAGCTAGCAAACCAGTCAAGGCCATTGGCCAAGAACCGCAGACTTAGGGGAGAGGCAAGTGACTAGCGACCTCCTCAATACACTGGTGACCACGCCTATAACTCTAAGCTTAGTAACCTACTTAGGCAGCATCCAACACTATGGCTAGAGTTGAAACAGTGGGTTGAAGAACTAAATGAGCCAAATTACCATAGACTTTCTTGAGCACGATGTAGAAACTCAAATATTGAGTCTGACGTTGCATTCCATACCTAAATCCTTGCACGTTAATGCCTTTTGGGAAGGCAAAGAAATGCATGCAGTCCTACTAGTCTTAGCATTGGGGGACGCCACCAGAAAAGGGATCGTGGACACAGGGGCAGGAGTGAGTGTGCTAAGCCATGTAGTACTTCAAACTTGGGTAACCCATCGGTCGAGACTGCTAGGTTCAATGTCACACAAGCTAATGGAATGAAGGTGAAACCATTCAGAGTGTTGAAAAATTGGCCTGTGAAGATTGTGGGAATCCAATTCTCTATTTAACTTCATAGTCATGAAGGGAGTGGACTACGACATCCTGCTAGGTCGACCATGGATGCACAATGCGAGAGTTGTAGAGGACTAGGGCAATGGTCTTATCTTCCTAGGCAATCGAATGGAGGCCATAAGAGTGAAGATGGACGCATGGAAGACTATGCATGTTGACCTCAATGCCATCTCCACCATGTTGAAGGGCGACGAACAGACTAGGGGATTCTATGGGGCCCTTACCAAATATATCTTGTGCCCTGAGGATGAGCAAGACTGGATGCATGTCCTTGCTACCATTGACCTACCATTCTTACACACTGAGGATTATGAACAAGCCATCAAGGCAACCAGCAAACCCAAGGACACACCCTTAGTACAAGTCTGCATGATGACTGGAAGCCTACATAGAAGAACCAACCCTGTTGCATTCTAAGTCCCAAACAATAGACAAGAGCTCCTAGAGGACCTAGGGTACTTGATTGAAAAGTTGGCTGGAAATCCAGCAACAAATCTTAAGCCACTGAGATCTCTTAGACGAGCCTAAATGGCGATGGTCCAAAGTGCACGATTTAAACTTGCGATACAATTGGGCCTTAATCCTCAAACATAAAAAAAAGATACGTTAGAACCTGGAGAATGATAAGCAATCAGAGGAAAATAGCTCTGACGACGAATATGAGGACTGTTGTTCCTTCAATGATGAGAGCGAAAGCGAAATAGATACCCTAGAATATGACACTGAGGGACATATGATTGAACAGATATGAGTAGACCCCATACCACACAAGCAGAGTGCCCTTAGAGTAGCAAAAGGATTTTGACACAAGGACTGCAATCGAACTTGGATGGAGCACATAGGTGCAATCAACTATGAGCAAGCAAGCCTAATGCTACCAAGTGACGCATCATTGTTGTGAATAGACTCACCTTCTGAGCTACGACCACCAAGATAGAGCCCCTCTTCTAGTGAAGACAAAGAGTTCAATTCTGAATTGGAAGTTAGCTTAGATAGTGAACCTGAAATAACTTGAGCCCCCAAGACTAGACGCACCAAGGGGGACCCACCCGTCCAGCTAAGGTGCTGATGACAGTTAAGGGAGGAATGACAAAAGCCACCTAAAGAAACACAAACAAAAGAAGAGTGAAAACGTCAAGACCCATCAAAATGATTCACGAAGTTCAAAAAGGAAGATATGGTGGTGGTCTTGCTGGGAGCCAAATGATAGGGGCAAGCAAGCAAACCAATCGCGAGACCCGCCAAGGTCAAGGAGGTCAATTTAGCCAGGGAAGGGGAGACCCCCCGACTTGTCTTTATAGCTGATAACTTGACCAAGAAAGAGAAAACAAGTCTCACTGCTCTCTTATGGGAGTATATAGACGTCTTTGCTTGGCCCTAGAAGAGCTCAAAGGAGTAGACCCGAGTCTGGTGACTCACAATATACCCATGACACTTGATGCAATATTGATCAAGTAGCGACCATACCCCATGAATCCAAAGCATGCCCATGCTGTCAAGGAAGAAATTGAAAAGCTGATGAGAGTAGGATTCATCTACAAAATTGAACACACGGACTGGGTTTCCCCCATAGTCATCGCATTAAAGAAGAGGGAGAAGGTGATCCTCCATAAGGTTCGATGATTGCATTTATTAGGACTAGTTCAGGGTGACCAATCACAGTCCATACATCATAAGTCAAGATGTTGTAATCAAAACCTTTATCAATTAGAGCATAATTGACTTGGCAGATATTTTGACCTGAAGATGTGCAAGAGGTATTAGCTCTTCATATTCCAAGTTAGTTTTGGTGGTTCCAACATTTTGGATATTAGGCTCTATAGAGCTGCTAGGGTACTACTAGACACCTTCTATGTTGGACAGTCATGATACATATGAGTGATGCCACACTCAATGCATGTAAGGTTAATCTTTGTGAATGTATCTATTCCAATCTAATCTACTAGCAATGGCATAGGCTCTTGAGATGCTAGCTCAGTTATATTTTCAATGGATAAATGGAAAGTATTATCTAGGGAACATGACACTTCACCGTGCTTCAACATGATTAAACATAAAGGAATTTATATATCTTAAAAAAAAGGATACGTAGAGGACTTTCATGTGAAGAGAAAAGGTATGTTCTACAATTTTTGTCCTTAGAAGATGGTTGCCTTGATGAGACTATAGCTACATGTTACCAAAAAGTACTTTATAATAGGAGGTTAAGTGGATGGTGTAAGTCCTAGGTTTGTGGTTGGAGCAAACGGGTGGTGCAAGTCATGAGGTGGTGCAACTAGGTTGTGCAAGCTAAGTAATGCAAGGTAGATAGTGCAAGGTAGGCCATGCAAGCTTAGTGCAAGCCCTAGGTGATGCAAGGATGGTGCAAATGCAAAGTGACCTAGGCAGGGCAAGTGGGTGGTGCAAGTGTAATGTGACCTAGGTGCACACATGAGTGCTCACAAGTATGCATGAGTGAGAAAGTGTCTAAGTGAGGATACACCTAAGTGCAAACATGTTCTTAGTACACGTGTCCCTATGTGCACTCAAAAGATCTTGAGCGCACACAACTACACATGAATAGTCATGAACATACTTCTCAAGGGGATCACTCATGAATATATGTATTTATAACGAGAGTTCAAAATAAGGGGTTTTTAAAACACCATTCTTATACATTTTTTACATATAAAAGGGTATCATATAAAGGGGTTACTTATAGATTGAATAAAAAAGGGTTGTGTTTTATTCAAGAAAAATTCATAGATTAGGATATTTATAAATAGGCCATGAATGCATAATTGTGGGTGAAAATGAGCGACTAGGGACATGATGTTGTGGGGTCAAATGGGGTAACACATGCAAATACCAGTTTTTTGTCCTTCTAACACTTACCCATAGCGGGAGTTAAGTTGAAAGATCGAAATCCGAAGTGGTACCATGCATGTTCGACACGTGGTTGTGATATTTCAATTTCGAGACATGCACCTCATGCAGGAAGAGATATCCTCATACAAAAAATTTGATCTCGCTTCCAATTTTGAGTCCCCAAGTGGAATTTTACATGGCAAGGGGCATGTTTGCCATCTAGTAACTAAGAATAAGCAAGGGCCATCTTGGTAAAATAGGGACAAAAGAAAAAATGTGAGTTTTTTTTTAAAGAAGAGAAGGGAAGAATGGTTCTACACAAGACAATCATCGTATCACAAAGAGAGAGAGAGAGAGAGAGAGAGAGAGAGAGAGAGAGAGAGAGAGAGAGAGAGAGAGAGAGAGAGAGAGAGAGAGAGAGAGAGAAGAATCTTGTAGTCTAAAAGAGAAGGGAGAAATCTAAAGAAAGAGGTCATGTAGCTAAAGTTATTAGAGTTGTGGAGCATGATGGCAAGTCTATTGAAGACAATTGGTTGATGCAAGTTCTCAATTTTCAGATGATGGCAATAAGAGTCTTCCTTTTGTCTTGTTTACTTCTACTGCTACGTGGGGCATAGAGTGTGCAAATTTGTTCTAATGTATGGATATGAGTGAGAGACAGTAGAGGGCTATTCTTCATCATGTTGAGAGTAATGTTTTTTACTTGTTTGCACAAGGCTTCCCGTCAGGAGACAAGAATGGAAGTAAAGGATCTCTACATTTGAAATTGTGTAGGTGGCAGAGAATATATATTATCATCAGTTGTTGAATGCATGGACTTGAGTTAGTGGAAATTTGGAAGGATTTGCAACCAAGAAAATGATGAATTAGATATCATAGCATTTGAAGCTCTGTAACTCTTCGTCAATGCAAGACATGCTGAGATGTATTTACTGTTACGCTAAAATGATAACTTGAAATCAAGGAAAGTGTTCTCCTATCTGCAATTTTGTATTTCTTGGAACAAAGAAGTTGGGTGTTTGCTATATAGAGCAGTAGTGTATTTCTGTTGTGCTCTATGAGACAATTTCTATGTTGCATGAGGCAACGAGTAGTGCATGCAAAAATTGAGGACTATAGGCTATGGAGAGCTATTTCAGGACAATAGCTCCAAGAATTTGTCTCTGAGTTGTTCTAGAGACTTCTAGATTAGAAAGAGAGCTAAAACTTTCCTTTTTGAAACTTGGCGATCCAAGCTATTCTATGCAGTGCTCTATGAGGCAATTTATGTGTTGCATGAAGCAACAGGTGAATTCAATAGCATCTACACCACCAACTTGGTTTCCCATGAAAGTCATCATGATTATCCATTGCTATATCATTGTAAACTTTGTTTTGATACAGTAATGGAATATCTAAAATAGTGAAATGCTTGTAGCAGCTCAATTGGCATGCAAATTCACCATATAAAGCTTTGGTTATGTGTGTTTTTGGTTTGTATTTATGTGTGATTTGAGAAAAGAAGAACAGAAAGGGTCTACAATTGATTTTGCACTGCTTGAGGACTCTTTGTGGGGCATTTGTTGTGTGGGGTTGCCATCCCTAAAAAATAGGAGCTGTGTGAATCTGAAAGCTTGTGTTGTCAAAGTCTCAACCATGGTTGTTTCCACATCAAATTCTCTCTAAAAACAATAAAATTTGAGCTTGAAGGTTTAAACTGCTTAAGTGTTGAATTGAAGTCTCAGTGAGAAGTGAAGGAATATTTGATCATGTGTTCGATGGTGCTATCTTGTAGGTTTTGTTAAGGGGAGATCATTGGTCTTTATCCTATGGTGTTGTCTTAAGGGTTGTTAGAGACCGAGTACCCAATTCACCTACAACTGTTACATATAGAATATATATATATAGTGAACCCCTCTAGGAATAGTCACATGCACACAACTACAATAGGTCAAGGCTCTTAAGGGTATTAACACAAGTACATCACATGTGCATGTGTGTGCTTGTGCATGTCGATGTCATTGTGTGTTAGTGCAAGTGCATCTAAGTGCACCTAATTCACACTATATGCCTTTTCAAACTAAGTAAGACAAGCTCCAAGGTTTGTTGCAATGTTCCTAAATTGGGTTAGGATGTGCGTGCCTAGTACAATCAAGGTTACTAGTGTTTACATGTGTGTATCTATGCATATCCCAATGCTAGTAATATCACCAATGCTAGTGCTCACAAGTGCACACTAGTTCACAAGTGCATGCTAGCGTACACTAGTGCACTAAGAGGCATTACTCTATTCTGTCTTCCTTCCATCTAAATCTCTATTGCCAATAGGGCTGGTGTGGGTTGGTTTTGAGGCAAAAGAGACCCCTACAAATGCATGAGGATAGCATAATGTTGTGTGCTTGGAATCTCAAGTGAATTTGGGTTGATAATATGTATGCAAAGTATATTCATAATGTGAAAATCATTGTGCAAAAGTTATGTTATGTGAACCAAATTAGTGCAGTAATGCATATAGGTAAGGCCTATAGCATGGTGATGCAATAGGATTAGAAGTTCATGTACTAGTGCACTAGACCTAGTGCACTAGGATGAAACTAGTGTGTGATTGTGTGCAAGAATGTTATGGGTTATGCCAAGGTGTGTGTTTAATGTAGTTGCAAGGTCCTAGTGCACATAAGTGCATGTCTCTGTGCTAATGCTAGTGTGTGTGTGCTTACTTGCACATGAGAACACTCAAGTGTGCATGAAAGTATGCAAGGCTGTGCCACTAGTGAGACAAGTGCACATATGAGGGCTAAAAAACTTTCCCTACTTCCCTTTAAACCTCAATTGCAAACAAAGTAGGCATGGGTTGGCATTAGAAGAGAGAGAGAGAGGCACATCACAAGCACACTACTATTGTTGATAGAATGCAATGTCTCAATGTAGCCTGCACTAGAGTGCAAGCATGGTTATAGTAGTACTAGTGCAATGTGTAGTATGGTAAGGTAAATCGTAAGGTGTTAGTGGATGTGCAGGCATGTGGAGAAGGCAAGTGCAAGAGGTGTTTTGAATTACAAATGTTGTAAAAAATGCAAGCCTAGGTACACAAGGATACATACAATAGCACATGGGTACATCAATGCAAGTGGTAGTGCACTAGAGTGCACATGCGTGCACACAAGTGCATACACGATCATGTAGTGCACATGAGCACACACAATGCACACAAGCACACATGATTGCACACAAGTGCACAAGGGCACACTCAAGTGTAAGTGATGCAAGGTCATTCATTATGCTGCTAATGTGTTATAGGATAGTGTATGGCACTAGGAGTTGCCTCACTCCTTACTACTTAGCCCTCCCTTGCAAACAAGATGAGTGCCTAGCTACATAGATAAAGGAGAGAGAGACCAATTGAACACCTAAGCAAGTTGTGACCACCTATGATTGTGGTTGTGTGCAATGGTGTGTAGTGGAAGTATGTGAAGATCAAGTGTACACAAGTACACCTATCACTATTCGTGCCAATGTCCATGCATGTGCATATGCATGTGTCAGTATACTTGGGTAAATTTAGTGTATAATGAGTGCACTAAACAATGCGAATAGATAGAGAAGAGCTAAAATCCAAACTCACTTTGAATAAAAACAACCAATACCCTCACTTCATGCAAAGTCTAAGGAACTCAACAAGAAAGAAGCATTTTTACAAGAAGAATTTCAAAAGACACTACAAGACAGGAAAAACTCTTTACGAGTAGAATTACAAAGAGCATTAGACAAAAAGGGAGTGTCTTAAGGGAGGAACTATACAAAGAATTATAGGAAAAGGAGAAATCTTTACACGAGGAAATCTAGGAGAATATATAAAAAGATTCAACACAAATAAAAGAGCTATAGAAGGAACTAGAAGCAAAAGAGACTACCCTATGGGACACCATCATTGAGCTTCAAGAAGAAAGAACAAGCCTGAAGAAATACACAACAAACAATGACACACTGAGTAAAAAAATAGTTGAATTAAATCACTTGTTGACACAAAATAGCCTTGAGCTTTCTAAGAGAAGTCTAAAGTGCAACATAACGAAAGAGAACATGAGCAACACTTGCATGAGAGAGAGCAATGGAAGATCACATTTGATATCCTGCACCAAACATTAACTAACCAATTGATGCAAGTTGTGAGCTTTGTGGAAGAGCAATCATAGTGAGTGTGTGGAGAGACACTCTTGAAGTTGTCAAAATAATCTAGGCATTAACTTTTATGCGGAATCCCCATATAAGATTCAATTAGACACTTGTAAGTACATCCTGACTAAGTAGTAAGAAATCTATAGAGAAGTGGCTCTCACATCTTGCAAGCCTCATATATAGAAGACCCTCACGGGCTCAAGCCATAGCTAGGAACTACACATAACATTCTAGATAGCATAGAATAGATCAAGAAAGTCTACCTAATTACAACTGAGCCAGTCAAGCAAGAGCTCATATGACTCCTACAGTAGAAAGGGTATGAGGATCACAAGCTAGAAGTGATGGGGCTTCTAGAAGATGAGCCTTCTCATACTAGGTCCTCTATTGCTTTAGAACCACCAACTATCATGACACCTTCAATAGATCTTCTTGATCTACCACCTTTTGATGATTTCATAGTAGGGCCCATTGCAAAGTAGATTGCCCAACAAAAAGAGGCCTATGATGGTAGAAGATCTCAAGGCACAATCTTAAAAGTTGTTAGATCATAGAAGATCTTAAGGCACAATCTTAAAAGGTGTCAGACCACCCCATTCCACTTGAGCATATGTGAGGAATGAAGAGGAGGGTAGCATAAAAGAAAGGCTAGAGGAGAAAATCTAGAGATCTAGGGCCTTTGAAGAATGAAACAAGGTAGTAATTTTTTATTTCAATATCTATGAGGTCGATAAATTTAAGAAGCCCTTACCCCCACAAATAGTTAGAATCCTTATTTGGGCAACTTACACATAGCAAAGAAATTGACTCCCTAGGTAGACTACGATTCCTTTAGAGCATCCTGTTAGACCAAGCGGGATGCAAGCAGATATCTCATCATGAATCCTTAGGAAGACTAGTTAGCACAACTAAAATGGAAGTATCCACTCTTGGAGTAGAAAAAAGTAACATTGAATGCATTTATGTACTCCAATGAGATTGAACAAGAAAATCCACTTCTATGTCCATTTCCCCGCTGATATGTTAGGGAGTATGAAAAAAGCGAGCATAGGAGGTTCAAATTTCAAAAGATTCTAAATATAAGGGCCCTAGGTAAGAAGAAGACCTGCCTATTCCAACCCTTCAATCTCACTCCTTTCATACATTTTGTGAAGAAATTCACCAACTACCCAGACCCTTCCTTCATCCATCATCTTACCTAAAAATCCGATAACACCCTCTGATAGGAAAGGCTGCCATCACTATTCTTTGATTTAAATACTAGAATTGGCTAAGTGCTATGATATGGCTCCATCTCTGGGCCTTATTGCTATGGATCTATTGTATTGAGCTCTTGATAGATATTCTAGATAATAGATTTGCTTTGTGCATACATCCTCTCTATCTAGAATCATGCCTACAATTGTGCAGGTCACTAAAAGAATATATGCTCAATAAAGAATGCCTCAAACCACAAGCACTCAAACCAATCCCTAAGTAGTGGAAATGCATGCTAGAATGATTCAAAAAGAAAGAGTGAAAAAGAAAAAGAGAAAAATAAAAAGAAAAAGAGAAAAGATTACACTCTCACAGCATTTAGGGGCCACCCCAACCCACTCCTCTACATTACAACCTTAGGGCTCATCAAAGGCACGACATCCCAAGCAAGCTTGGTAGACATGTTACCCTCCGGATGGCACGACATGCTAATCTTTCACAATTGGGCCTGCAAGTGTCTTGCAATGGAAAACATTCCTCGGAACTTGACCCATCCCTTCGTTCCACTATAAAAGCATCTCACATCACCAAGATACACCCTAGGGAGAGCACCATGATAGTGTGCATATGGAGCACCTAAAGAACCATTGATATCATTGGCCCATGATTCCCACTTCTTATGAATTTCTTTACGTCCAATAATCATGATCTTCCTCTTCACCACATTTTTTATCTTTTCCTCAAATTGTCACACAAACTTGGCCCTCCTGGATCTCTTCATTGGCTAGCCCAACACTTCTTGCCAACCACGTCATACTTCTTTGGTGCAAGTGCCATGCAACTGGCACTCCACTACTTCACTAGAAGGGGCAAATATAGACCATTTTGAAGACATGAAGACTTGAAGAAATAAAACAATGTGGAAGCCTCAAATTTTTGGAAACTATTATACCTTGAGAAAAGAAATCATTATTATACAAAAGTTGGTCTCTGTCTTGTGCGAGTTTTAATCAAATTTGGTTTCACTCAACATAAGAATGTGGATTTAGGTGCACGCAAGGGAAGGAGATTGATCTTTGGTCTAAATGATGGGAAGGATGCCCAAGGGCATAGGGGAGACCTAACTGTACTTTTTTGTATATAAATGTTAAAAAAGAATGAAAATGCTATTCATATGTGCACCAACTTTTGGTTATTGCCTTCTTGCTTTTGCATTGAGAGAGAGAGAGAGAGAGAGAGAGAGAGAGAGAGAGAGAGAGAGAGAGAGAGAGAGAGAGAGAGAGAGAGAGAGAGGAGCATCTATGCCTCTTATCCAAAATGAAATCTATAAAAAGATAACAATAGTTGGAACCACATCAAGATCTATTTAAAACACACAAAAAAAGAGAAACAATATAGACACAAACACACACACACATACATAGAGACACACACACAAAAGCACCTATGACCTCTTACCCAAAACAATATTTATAACAAATAACAACAAGAGTTAGAAACAACATCAAATCCTATTTAAAAGTTAGCATATAAGAGAAAATGCAAAGAGAGATTAGCACCTATGATTTACCCAAATTCTAGAGTTGCAAGGAGAAGAAATTACAAAGATAAACAGATTTATCAAAACTTCAATTACTCTTAGAGAGCTTCAATGGAGATGAAAATTCACTAGAATAATGGAGAAGAGAGAGAAAGTGGGGGAGAGAAAAAGGATATAGATACTCAAAATTTGTGCACTATTCATTCTCCCTTTTTAAAAATCCCCAATTATCCTATTTTTTAAATCAAAAGGCTAAGATTTGCATAGAGAAGATTCATTCTCCATAGATGTCAATATCCAATTTTCCTTTTGGACAATCCAAAAGGCCCATTCTGAAACTATAATAACTTTAGGGTTCCTTTCTTTTTCTAATGAATAAAATAGGAGTATTCAATAAACTACCTACATTTTGAAGTAATTTACTACTATTTTTATTAATTTTATGTTCTTATTATTTAGAAAAGATAATACATTAATTTCTATAAAAGAACTTAATATATTCTTTTCCTTTCCTCTACATGTAGTTCTTCTCTCAATATTTTTTCTCACACTCATTAGATTTTCCTCCTTCGCTATACAAGATTCCCTTTATATTGCACGTGAACTAGTTAATTGAATGAATTTTTTTAATAAGGTTTGGAAAAATAAACCTTAAGAAGTAGAAAAGAGAGGAGGATAAGAGACAAATGGGGAGGGGGCTTGTCAAGCCGGTGTAAAAATGGTGGCCCTCCCAAATAAATTTTAAATTTTAAATAAATTAATTGAATTTATAAAATCTTAGCCCCATGGTCCCTCTATAGCTCATTGCCACCCCACCCCCTCCTTCCCTCATGTCATCAAATGAGTACTCCCCCATAAAAATTTTCATAAATATATATTAGTTGTATTAATAGAAAAAAAGTCCCCCTCTCTCTCTATCTCTCTCTCTCTCTCTATCCATGTGTGTGTGTGTGTGTGTGTGTGTGTGTGTGTGTGTGTGTGTGTGTGTGTGTGTGTGTGTGTGTGTGTGTGTGTGTGTGTGTGTGTGTGTGTGTGTGTGTGTGTGTGTGTGTGTGTGTGTGTGTGTGTGTGTGTGTGTTCATATATATTAAAATAAAGTACATTATTATCCCCCTCTCTTATCAAATTGTACCCCCCACCCTTAATTTTTTCAAAGAGGATGAGAGAATATATTATACTACAATCTTCCCCCCTTTTGAATGTGCCCTCTTCTCATTTAAAAGAAAAATCTTAGGTTTGTTTTAGTATTGTCCTCCCTCTTCACTAACAAGTCAAACCCCTCTACTCATTTTTCTAAAATAAAAAATCCAAATGACTCTTCTCTTACCCTCTCTCCTCATTGTACTAAAGAAATTTCTAGAAATCCTCTTTTTTGTGGAAACAAACCCCCGCCCTTTTTAAAAAAATATAGATAATTAGTGACACTTGAACTTTATATGATAATTCAAGAATTAAAATATTACCACTTAGTGACAAATCAACATCTTCATATAGATCTTTTCTTCTCCCCTTGCCACCATAGGACACCCTCAAAATTTCCATGATATAGGCAAGTAACTCCTCCTTGTCAAGATTGTGGGAGAGAAGGAAGGAGTCTCACTTGTAGCTTTCTTGCTTGCACAATGGGGGAATACACACAAGGGTGGAGGCTGAAAACAGTTTTCCTCTCCTTAGTTGTGGAAGCCAAAAGAACTCAAGTACAAAGAAATAGAAGAACCCTAGATATGGGTCTCAAAACCAAACTCAACTAACTAAGGTGGCATACTAACTGAGCCACGAACTAGAGTAGATAAGGATAGCTATCATGTAGCTATTATTCAGGGGCGGTGTACCAACCGCATCTGCAACTGACAAGTCGGTGACATAAATACACAACGGTCACCCTGGCGTATCACGAGTGGAGCTCGATATCTCAACACTCCCCCTTGAGCTCAATCCCAATTCCTGCACACCAAGCAGGTCTCTGAACTTGCGCAGCTTCTCTGCGCCCAATGCCTTCGTAAATATGTCAGCTACCTGATCCTCTGTGCTGACATAAACTAGATCAATAAGACCTAGTAAAACCCTCTCTCGCGCATAGTGATAATGCACCTCAATGTGCTTTGTTCTAGCATGATAGACTGGGTTATTTGCCAAGTGTATACTACTCATATTGTCATAATAAATGACAACTGGCCCATCTGTAGACTGATGCATATCATAAAGTAGCTTATGCAGCCAAGCTACCTCACATGCAGCCATTGCTGCACCCCTATACTCAGCCTCTGTGCTCGACAAGGTAACTGTAGGCTGTTTCTTGCTGCTCCAAGTGACTGCAGCACTCCCAAAAGAGAACACATATCCACTGGTAGATCGTCTATCAGAAATACTACCAGCCCAATCAGCATCAGTGTATCCATGCAACTGTATCTGAACCCCAGTCTCATAAAATAGTCCATACTACAATGTGGACTTCACATACCTGAGTATGCGTCTAGCCGCATCCAAATGTGGTTTCCTTGGAGCCTGCATAAACTGACTTACCAATCCAACAGCATAGCTCAAATCTGGCCTGGTAATAGTCATATAAATCAAACTTCCTACTATGCGTCTGTACATAGTAGGGTCTTCTAGAAGCTCACCTGCATCTGTGATCAGCTTCACATTCTGCTCCAAAGGAACTGAAATAGGCTTACAGCCTGTCATCCCATATTTGGACATCATGTCCAATCCATACTGCCTCTGCAAGAGCTGTATCCCACTTGGTGATCTAATCACCTCAATGCCCAAGAAATAACGCAGCTCTCCCAAATCCTTCATCTCAAACTTCTGCTTCAATAGCATTTTCACATGAAGGATATCTTCATCACTGTCACCTGTCATAATCAAATCATCAACATAAATGACAAGTAGCATAATACCTTTCTCTGTTTTTCTCACATAAAGTGAGAAATCTGCCTTGGAAATCTGAAAGCCAATAGTGACAAGATACTGTCCTATCTTGTCAGACCATGCTCTAGGTGCTTGCTTCAAGCCATATAAGGCTTTCTTCAACCTGCAAACAAACTCAGGATGAACAGCATGCACATAACCTGGTGGCTGCTCCATATAGACCTCTTCTTGCAAATCACCATGCAAGAAGGCATTCTTTACATCCATCTGATGTAAAGACCATCCATTTGATGTAGACATAGCAATGACTGCTCTTACGGTTGCCATCCTTGCAACCGGACTGAATGTTTCTTCATAGTCAATGCCATATGTTTGTGCATACCCCTTGACTACTAATCTTGCCTTGTATCTATTCACAGAACCATCTGCATTGTGCTTCACCTTATAAACCCACTTACAGCCAATTGCATTTTTACCTTTAGGCAAAGGTACCAATTCCCATGTAGCATTTGCTTCCAAGGCATCCATTTCTTCATCCATGGCTTTCTCCCATTTTTCCTTTCCCATGGCTTGCTCAAAAGATGTGGGTTCTGGTTCCTGTATCACTTTGACCATATATGCATAGTGAATGGCTGTAAATCCATCGTATTTTAGCCTATCCATAGGATACCTAGCTCTCGTAGACCTACACAAAGTAGCTTCACTCCCAGGTGCTCTCAAAACATCCCTAGTCTTCCTTACTCCAGGTGTAACAATAGAAGAAATACCCAACTCATCATCAATGCTCTGTTCTGAGCCATTGGATTCACCATCCACATAAGAGTGACCTGCATTCACATCAAACATGGGCTGATCAACCTTCTCTTTTCCTTTTCGTGATACCTGCATACCACTATCTGCATTGCTTTGAGAAGATTCTCCTGATCTCAATCTGCCTGTCCATGGCGAAGAATGTGAACCACTGCTAGAGAACGCTCCAGGTCCACTAATATTTTGTGACTGCTGCTGTGAATTCTGTGCAGCATTACCATTTTGTGCATCTACATCATCAATCACATTTACTGGTTTATACCAGCTACTCATCTCATCAAAAACAACATCTCTGCTCACTGTAAACTTACGAGTAGAAGGGTTATAGCATCTATACCCTTTTTGCTGCAGAGAGTAACCAATAAAGATGCACTTCTCAGCTTTTGGATCCAACTTGGATCTCAGCTCATCTGGCACATGTACATAGGCAATGCAACCAAAAATTTTCAAGTGAAAAATATCTGGTTTCCTACCAGTATACCTCTCCTCTGGAGTCATTCCATGTATTGCTGCAGTGGGAGTCCTATTCATTATGTAGACTGCTGTAGCAACTGCTTCAGCCCAATAAAAATCTGGCAAGTCTTTTTCATTGAGCATGGCACGAGATACCTCTCCAATATGCCTGTTTTTCCTTTCTGCAATTCCATTTTGTTGTGGGGTATAACTGCATGAATATTGCTGCTTTATGCCATGCTCCTGCAAGAACTTTGCAAACTCATTTGAGAGGTACTCTCCCCCTCCATCTGACCTTAGGCATTTTATTTGCAGACCTGTTTCTTTTTCAGCCATAGCTTTAAGGGTTTTGAAATGCCCAAAAACTTCACTTTTCTTTTTCATAAAATACACCCAAATTTTTCTGCTATAGTCATCAATAAAACTGACAAAATAATGACAGCCTCCAAGAGATGCAGCTTTAGTAGTCCACACATCAGAGTGGATTAATTCCAATGGCTTCTCACTCTCTTGAACATGTCTAGGAAATGGTTTCCTTGCCTGTTTTCCAAACTGACAGGCTTCACATATCTTATGCATTTCTGCAACCTTGAATTTTGGCAATCCTGCAACAATATTTTGGGCCTGCATTGATTTAAGTCGTTGTACATTAACATGACCGATGCGTTTATGCCAGATATCAATATCTGCAAACTACACCGGTCCCATGTGCAAACATTGCTGCACTCAATTCAGACATGTCTGCATCCAACGTAAACATTCTGCCCTTCTTCTTTCCTTTTGCTATCAAGCGACCTTTATTTTTCATATCCTCAACAAAGCATCCATGAGGATTAAATCTGACCTGCAAGCCCTGCTCAACCATTTGACCGACAGAAACCAGATTCTTGGTGATATTCGGGACATGAAATACATCGGA